>NW_020230367.1:0-77500 GCF_003227715.2 Harpegnathos saltator
CTAAAAACGGTCAAATATCTCGAAAATAGAATGTTTTGAGAAAAATGTTTCGAACCAAAGTTATAGGGTTTTAAAAGTTCTATTGAATGATGATATCTGTTTGACCCTTACGTAAAGGAATCAAGGCGAGGTCAAGGCCAACATAATTTTTTTAAATGGAATACCCAATTTTTTTATCACATAGTGTTAAAGTTGACAGCGAGACGTTTCCAAAACATTACTTGATGACCTATTTTTCTTAAGAATTGTCTGAGTTATGAGCTTTAGAATTTACGGTGCCGGCAATATTAGTATTATCCAGGATATACCACGTGGAGGTCGCATGATCGAACTTTACACCCCCCCCCTGTGTATGTGTATGTGTGCGTGTGTATGTGTCAGCAAATAAGGTTCGTCCCTCCGCGGTTCGTCATTACCGCAGTATTTAATGACTCCAAACCCTCTCTGCTATGTGTGTGTGCGCACGCGCGTGTGTATGTAGACGGGTTTTTATTGAATTAAGTGTTCAAATTGTCTTCCGTCTGCTGCTTGACAATAATCTTATCATGAAATTCATTTAAAATGTTTCGTCTCATTTCTGGTGAAATAAGATTTACTTGGTGCAGTATGCGTTCCCTAAGGTCTGCCAAGTTAGCAGGTTTCGTTCCGTACACATTGTTTTTAACACATCCCCATAAGAAGTAGTCCAATGGAGAAAGATCTGGTGATCTAGAGGGCCACTCTATTTCTCCACATCTTGTTATCCATCGATTTGGGAACGTATCAGTTAAAAATTGACGCACTACTACTGCATAGTTCTTATCTCTGCTGACATACACACACACACACACAGGGGGTGTAAAGTCCGACCATGCAACCTCCACGCGGTACATCCTGAATAATACTAATGCTGGCGGCACCGTAAATTCTAAAGTTCATAACTCAGACAATTCTCAACAAAAATAGATCATCAGTAATATTTCGGAAACGTCTCGCTGTCATCTTTAACACTGTGTGATAAAAAATGGGATATTCCATTTTAAAAAATCATGTTGGCATTGACCTCGCCTTGACTCCTCCACTCAAGGTCAACCGGATATGATCATTCAATAGAACTTTTAAAACCTTACAAACTTTAGTTGGAAATATTTTTCTTAAAAATGTTTCGTTTTCGAGATATTTGACCGTTTCCAGACTTTTCTAACTAAAGTGATATGGTCCATTATCGATGATTTTATTAAAAAATTTTCGAACGAAAGTTGCATGGCTTGAAGGACGACACATAACGGAAATGTGGACTTAACCTTGAGTGAAGTGACCTTGTCAAAATCAGGCCAAGGTCATTAATGTTTTTTAAATAGAAACTACGATTTTTTTATTACATATTCTTGTAGCTTATCTCGAGAGCATTCCAAACACTCTAACAAAGTTACATTTCATCGAGTACTTTCCGAGTTATGAGGCTTGGAACAAGGCAAGACCGATCACTGATCCGACCAATTAAGGCAAGATCAATTCGAATATGTTTTTAGCCGTTAATAAGTCTTGGCCTTAGAAGTACGAAATAAAACCTCCTAACTTTTATTACAATATCCTGTAAGTTAGCAAATATTCTTCACACATACAAACATAGTATTATTATATTTTTATTGAGTAGTGCACTGAACAACTATGACATTGTTCTGAGAGTTTTCTCATTTAGAGCGACGAAACAAATATATTTTATAAATTTTTTTTCGCGCAGATAGAAAATTTCACGGATGTAATTGTTTTGGAGATTATTTAATACTGTATGAAAATATTTATTAACTTACAGGATATTGTAATAAAAACAAAGAGGTTTCATTTCGTACTTCTTGATTCTGTTACAATATTCTTTTATATTTCATGCTACATCCTTGTATAACTTTAAAATTATTCTTAAAATATTATTAAACAATTCAATAATCAAACCTGTGAACCTGCCCGACTCCGCAAAATAATTAATAAAATATATTTCATTTTCTTGGCGCCGAATATTATTAATACTATTATAAATAATATTACGAATGATATAAATTTTTACAAATAAAATTTGTAAAAATTTGTATTATTTGTAACATTATTATACAATTACAAATAAAATTACAAATAATAATATTACAAATAATATATATTACAAATAATAATATTATTAATAATAAAATATTATTTGTAATAATTTCGGTGCGCCGAGTAGACAAAACTTTTCAGTATTGTCATAGAGAGGAAAGGAGAGAGAGACAGTCGCGCCCGCGATTCAGATTATGGGTAAGAAAGAATTAAGCCAGCGGCACATGGTGCTTGTTTTCGTGCTGGATTGCTTGCTGGATGAAAATACTGCGTTCTGATTGGTGCATTTCCATCCATCTTCGGAAATGTACCAATCACAACGCAATATTTTCATCCAGCAAGCAATCCAGCACGAAAACAAGCACCGTGTGCCGCTGGCTTTAGGCTCGCTCGCTGAGCGAGAACGAGAGCGACAAGGAGGGAATGATATTCTCTCTCTCTCGCTCGCTCGGTGCGTCGACAATTGCCGATCGCGTGGCTCACGCGGATTGACCGAGCTGGCTGGTGCATATATGGGGGGGGAGGAGAATCCTCGTGCAAGCCCGTCACCAAATTCGCATCACTGATACCAATGATATCAAAACCGAACAAGCTGCGGACAAGCGTAACTTGTAAATACCGGAGATCAATTGTTTATCAGCTCATGGACAATTAATATGACGAGATACCCGCGGAGACCCGTGTACTTCTCTTTCGTCTTTGCGTACAATTGCGATCAATAAAAAATTTTCACGAATTGTTCGGTTTTGACATCATTGGTATACGTGTGTACGTGTGTGTGTATGTGTACAATTGCGTACACGTATAATTGCGATATACACTTATCACGTTAGCATTGATCATTTTTATTCATGCTAAAAGAAATAAGTATGATTATGTAAAGAATTTGTCTGCGTATTATTATACATTCTACATAGTTCTCCCTGTGATAGTAAAAATAACACACTTGAACAACCTCTACGCTCATATCACAAAGCCTGATCCACTGCGCTACTGAAGCAAATTGGTAATTCTTCTGCTATAACGACATTAACAGAAAAGACTAAACTTCAAACTGCATTTCTCAAAAACGTTTAAGATTTGCACCGTTATTAGGTAGCATTTGTTACTATTACATCAATATTATACTTTTCTAAAAGCAAAATCACGCGGTTATTTCAAGGATGAAGATTCCTCTCGTGTGAGATATTAATTAATCATTCTTTATTAATAGGAAAAGATTTTCCTTTGATTTAAATGTTCAAGAAAAGTTATTTGTTCTCTGAGAATCTTTCAATTTTTATGTTCGTGAAAAGTTTATAAAATTCGTAAAGAAAAAAAGTTATTTTACTACCTACATGTTCAAGAGTTGCGCATAAGAGATATTTTAACAAATCTGAATCTGAATCAGTCAACAAATTAAATTTTTCATTCAAAGAAGCATATGTAGGGTAAGCATAAGTAAGATAAGTATAAATAATAAATTAAATATTATTCTCTGAATATAATAATAAATATCTTTTTCTTTAGCTGAATCATCGAAGTAAATATTCTATTATAAATTGACTTTTCGGATTACAATATTAATTTGATTTTTCAGAGTACGCTTTCAAATTGACTCTTCGGAATACGCTATTAAATTGACTTTTCGGAGTACACTTTTGAATTGACTCTTCTGACTACACATTTGTTAGTTGACTCTGTGGAGTACATATTTTTTAATTAACTCTTCGGAGAGAAGAGAAGAGGAACATTTTCTATTTTATATAAAAAATCTTAATTTTTGCAGAAAACTGATTAATGAAGAAAAAAATTAATTCACGACCTCAACGAAGATCTTAAAAAAATTACTGCAAGAAATGAAGTTGTTGTTATTATATACCATATTGTACAATCCCACACAGCACTGCAATATTGCAGCAATATTGAAGCAATATTATAATATCGTAGCAATATTACAAAATCACAAGATTATTATATAATATTCCAGCAATATTATCACAATATTACAGAGTGATATATCAGATTACAATATCACTGGAATATTACTGAAGTGTTACAATGTGACTATCGTATTGGCAACATAGTGACAATATTACAACAATATTGCGAGATGATAAATCTCATTGCAATATCACAGGAATATTGCAGCTATATTCCAGCATGATAGACCGCTACGTAATATTTCGCGATATTCTGAATATCGCAGTAATACTTCAATGTGATCTATCAATCTACAATATCGCAGGAATATTATAACAATGTTGCGGAGTGATATATCAGATTACAATATCACTGGAATATTACTGCAATGTTACAATGTGACTATCGTATGGCAACATAGTGACAATATTACAACAATATTGCGCGATGATAAATCTCATTGCAATATCATAGGAATATTGCCGCTATATTCCAGCATGATAGACCACTATGTAATATTTCTGAATATCGCAGTAATAGTTCAATGTGATATATCAATCTACAATATCGCAGGAATATTATAACAATGTTGCGGAGTGATATATCAGACAGATTGAATAAATCTGCATTATAAAGTGAAAAAACGTTAGAAAAATCGATATAAGATGAAATTCGTGATTTCGGCTGCAATGTTGAGTCCGCCATATTGAAAAAAAATTTAGAAAAAAAACTACCCACATATTTTTAAGGTACAAATGTTAATAACGCGATCTTTGTAGTTTCCGGTATAAAATAACAATTTTTTTTAAGAAATGAATGATTTTCATAAAAGACAGACTGAAGAAAATACGCCGTTTTGTTTAGATCTATTAGGAACGCAAAAAAGTTCTGAGCCCTAGATTTCATACTACTGAAACCACAATTTAAATTGCATTAATTTTCCCGCCCTCTTGTGGTTTTAAAGCAGTGACATTTGGTCTTTCGAAACATTGTGCGATTTGGCGTTTGATGCACATAACCTTAAAATCAGCAGTGTTCACGATGGCAATAACAAAAGAGCATATTCGATTTTCCATCCACTTCGCGTTTCATCTGAAGAAAAATGCTGCTGAAGCCACTGAAATGATCTGTGTTGCATATGGAGAGAACGCTGTAAGTTATGCTACGTGTAAAAGGTGGTATCAAAAATTTCGCCAAGGAGATTTCAGTCTTGAAGATGAACCGCGTGCTGGACGCCCTCAAAAGATTGAAACGGACGAACTGCAAGCATTGTTGGATATAAACTCTGCACAAACTGAAAAGGAGCTTGCAGAGCAACTTGGCGTTACGCGACAAGCCATTTCCACACGTTTACATGCAATGGGAAAAGTTCAAAAGGAAGGCAGATGGGTTCCGCATGCACTGTGCGAAGACAACAAAAATCGACGGCGTGACATGGGACTCACTTTGCTTTCAAGGTTCCGGAAAAAGGATTTTCTGTAGCAAATCATTACAGGTGATGAAAAGTGGATACTTTATGATAATCCGAAGCGTAAAAAATCATGGGTTGACCCTGGTCAACCTTCTTCATCCACGCCAAGAAGGTTTTGCTTTACATATGGTGGGAATGGAAAGGTGTATTGTATTACGAGTTGTTACCGAGCCGGGTGAAACAGTAACGGCAGATCGCTATCAGCAACAATTGAGCAATTTGAGCGATGCGTTTGAAGAAAAGAGGCCATTTACTGGCAAAGGACGTCGTAAAGTGATACTGCTTCATGACAATGCCCGACCACATGTTGCGAAAGTGACTCAGGACCATATCTTTGCGTTAGGCTGGGAACTTCTCCCGCACGCGGCGTATAGCCCAGACATGGCGCCTTCCGATTACTACCTATTCCGGTCTCTGCAGCATTTCTTGGCTGATACACATTTTGTGACACTTGAAGAGATACGAAAATACATTGATGACTTTATCGCCTCGAAGCCGGTGAGCTTCTACCATCAGGGAATTCGCAAGCTGCCCGAAAGATGGCAAAAGGTCATCGATGCAAACGGGGAATATTTCGTTGATTAATATAGTTTTGTTTGTTTTTAAATAAATTTTGAATTTTGCAAAAAAAGGCTCAGAACTTTTTTGCGCTCCTAATAAATGGTCAAATCGTAAAAAGCTTACCCGAAAACTCTTAAAAAAATTATTCCCGAAAAGAATTATTAGCGATTTCTTCAATATCTGTTAGCTCAAAGTTTATAGTCACGCTATTGACGGTTGCTGTACTCAGTTTCAGAATCCTTTACTGAATAAGACATAAAATTTTTTCGATTTGCGAAAAGTTCTTATTGAGAACTTCTATTGTCAATATAAACATCAATATAAACATTATTCTTTATGCTATCATTATATTTATATTCCTATTATTCCTATTCCTATTATTGAAAATTGTCTTATATATATATATATATATATATATATATATACGTTAATATTACATCTGTATTTTTATTATAAAAATGATAATGATAAGATACTGATTTTAATAAAAACTTTTTAGCAATTATGGTTTATAGCATCTTACAAATCTTATAAAATTTATGATTCTGAAGCTATGATTACAGAAAATATTTGCGTTTTGACTTAACAGATGAGCGATATATTAGGCAATATCACTGGAATATTACAATATCACTGGAATATTACTGCAATGTTACAATGTGACTATCGTATGGCAACATAGTGGCAATATTACAACATTATTGCGCGATGATAAATCTCATTGCAATATCACAGGAATATTGCCGCTATATTCCAGCATGACAGACCGCCACGTAATATTTCTGATTATCGCCGTAACACTGCAGTGTGAAACAATTTATATACAGAGTGTCCCATTTTAATGTCACATCACAAATATCTCAGAAACATTGCGTTAAATCAAAAAATGTTTCAGACAAAAGTTGTTTGGCTTGAAGGAGGACAAGAAAGCGATAGCATTTTGTTTATAAATGGCGCCACTTTTGAGATATTCACTGACAATCAATTTTCATAAATGGAAATCCGAATTTTTTATTATATTTTCTTTTTCTATCAATTAATTTGAACAATTTTTGTCTGAAACATTTTTTTATTTGGTTAATATTTTTTGAGATATTTAAGGAAAACTTTTCAACATTTAACTTACGATATCTCGCTAACTATTCGTCGAAAGAAAAAATAGTATTAGACTTTTTTACTTTACTTACTATCAAGAATATATTATTATAATAGTGCCCTAACTTTTGTTAACTTATCGACCTTTGGAAATTTCAAAATTATTAAATTAACAAAAGTTAGGGCACTATTAATATATTCTTGATATTAAATAAAGTAAAAAAGTCTAATGCTATATTTTCTTTCGACGAATAGTTAGCAAGATATCATAAGTTAAATGTTGGAAAAATTACCAAGTTTTCCTTAAATATCTCAAAAAATATTAAACAAATAAAAAATGTTTCAGACAAAAGTTGTTCAAATTAATTGGTAGAAAAAGAAGATATAATAAAAAGTTGGGATTTTCATTTATAAAAATTGATAGTCAGTGAATATCTTGAAAGTGGCGCCATCTATTAACAAAATGCTATCGCTGTCTTATGTCCCCCTTCAAGTCAAACAACTTTTGTCTGAAACATTTTTTTATTTAACGCTGTGTTTCTAAAGCGTGGTCTACAATGGCCGTAAGCAATAAGAAGAAAACGTGAACAGTAAGAAATGGACCAACCACAGTTGATTATTTTTGTCATAATCGACTGTGATTGGTTTATTTCTTACTGCTTACGCTTACTTCTTACTGCTTACAGTCATTGTAGACCACGCTTGAGATATTTTTGCGAGATTTATGCCTAGGACATTAAGTATTTTTGCAATATTGCTGTGATATTTATGCAATATTTCAGTAATATTCCTGCAATATTGCAGCAACATTTAAGAAATATTGTAGCAACATTCCTGCACGATTGCAGTAATATTTCGGCAATATTTTGCAATTTTTCTGCAATATTGTGGCTATATTTCATAGGTATTCCTGCAAGATTGTGGCGATATTTCAACAACATTGTGGCAATAGCCCTGTGATATTGTGACAATATTCCTACAACATCATAACAATATTCCCGCAATATTTCTGCGAGACTTATGCCTAGGACATTAAATATTTCTGCAATATTGTTGTCATATTTATGCAATATTTTAGTAATATTCCTGCAACATTTCTGTAATATTCCTGCAATATTGCGGTGCTATGTGGGATATTAAAACATACGCGCAATAATTATCTATAATTTGCATATATGGGCTATTATGTAATTATAAGTAATATAAAAGTCATGACAAATTAATGTGGCCGCATGTTATCACTGTCGCGTCATTGCTAGAAATCGTCCGAACTCTCAAAATTATTTTCTTCCCGAATTATGAATATAAAACAATGTGGAAAGGAAAATAAGGGGGTGAAAGGGGAGACGGCTACGTCTGCCTTACGATAACATCGCTGCTGGCTCGCTTCGTCGCGATTGTCTATTCGCTGGTGGTGAGACAAAGACCGATTCTTCTTTTTTATCTAACTAATCTAGCTCGCTCGTGAACATAGCACAGAACAGAACCAAATAATTATGGACATAGCACGGAATAGTACCGACAAATCGTGGACATTGGCTTAGTAGTTCATGTCCATGAAAAATGGGCCCAGTTGGCGCTGCGAATCAGCCAACTTTTCCATAACGCTGTAAATGCAGCCATAACCGCTCTTTCAGGCTTCTCTCTGTATATACACATATGTGTACCAAAATTCACTAACGTCGATAACGATGAAACGTTCCCTACTTTTTGACGATCGCCTCTACGTTATCGACACTTTGCAAGTTCGTTGACGACTCCAGCATCTCCTTAATTTCAACCTATAATATATCGATTAAATACCTTTCGTAGGAATAATTCGTTCTCGAGCAATCAAAGGTTGTGAAACCATTGAAATCGCGACAAAAAATAAGTCGATGAAGCGAACAAGAGCAGCTGCAAGAAATCAGCAACAACATGCAATTGAGGAGAATCCTGATGAAGGAGTAAAGTTGATGAAGATGCAAATAACTCCAAAAGTTTGTATTATCTTTGATGTTTTTATAACAAGTTCTAACTCACTTTTATGGACAACATTACCTACTTTTATAATAGTCAAAAGAATATTTAACAGTTAATTTATCAAGAATAATAATTTCTCATTATATTATGCAAAATCAATGTTATACAAGAAGATTAGAGTTAAACTTTGATGTTACTTTATATGTTAGGATAATTAAAAAAAAATAATGTGCAAATGTTACAGTTTATTTGTATATTATATTATAAATTTAAGATGCTACATATCTCTTTCATATAAATACACATTGTTTTTTGTTAGGTGGAATCGAGTGGAAAATCCAAATTAAACCTAAATTCCTTGTGGAGTCAAGATAGCAAAAATGTGCATAATATGGCTAATTTTTATACTGCTAAATCTTCCGAAAAGTTGCAAAGCATTCAAGGAAAGCCAAAGACAAAAATTCCTGTTAAAAGTTAGTAGTAAGTTCTATTTATTAATTATAAGATTGCTATTTTTATAGATGTGTTTGTCAAAAAGTTGTTTTATAGATCGAGATGAGGGATTGAAACTAAATACAAAAGTAAACAAAGGAATACCAAGAGCTGTTGTGGACTTGCAAGTGATGAAAGAGGAATTAAAACAATTGGAAGACCCTCCTATAACACCTTGGGAGAAGGAATTGTCCGCTGGAAGATTGCGATATGAGTTCTTTGATATTCCCTGCGAGGAACTTGCACAGCAGTTATTAGGTTCCATAGCGAACATTATATTTTCTATAATTCATTCAAATATTTATTATATCCCTAACAGTAGTCAATTATATTAAGTATTATATGAAGTAGTTATACTTACTGAAATACCTCTGATGTGTTAACAGTTAAAGACAAATCTTTTATCTTCTCTGTAGGTAAAGTGCTTGTACGTTATCTCAAGAATGGGACCATTCTCAAAGGTAGAATAGTGGAGACTGAGGGATACTTGGGTGCAATTGACAAGGCATCTAAAACTTATCAGAACAAAGTTACACCTTGTAATATACCGATGTACATGCCACCAGGAACCATTTACGTTTATATGACATATGGCATGTATCATTGCTTCAATATTTCTAGCCAAGGTGAGTGCTACCATATGAAATTCTTTCTTTCACCATATGTATAAAATATTTTAGTTTCTTTCTGCATAAAATTATCCGATATCATTAACATTATACAATTAAGAAAGCAAACAAATATTACATTCGTAATTCACTAATAACAGAAAGAGAAACGTGAAAAATACCACATATATGTATTTTAATAATGTTGAAGTGAATCTAAGATGAAAAGTTATATCATCATGCAAGCTTTGTAATAATTCGTTCAAACAGTTTTTAGGATATAATTGTGATTTCTATGTACAATTAATATTTCAAAATCAAACCTCTCTCTCTCTCTCCCCTCTCCCCCTCCCTCCCCCCTCTCTTTCTCTCTCTCCCTCCCTCCTGGACTATATTATTTATTTACAAAAGCTAAGAGAACTAATTGTGTAAATATTATAATTGTGATATTTTATGATTGCTAGTCAGATTTTTTTTATATTCGAAAATCTACAATTTAGCTAAAATTTAGTTCTCTTAGCTTTTGTAAGTAAATAAAATAGTCAAGAAGAGAGGGAGAGAGGAGAAGGGGAGGGAGGGAGGGTGGTTTGATTTTGAAATATTAATTGTACATAGAAATGCGATACTATCGATGTCATAATACTCTAAATAACGTTATTATAGTGCTATAGTACGTAAATAACGTTTAGAAGCGAATGTGTATGTATTAATTAGAGTGATGGAACTGTTAGTGGGCTTAGAGTACATGCAATTGCTAAGAAATATGCAGGTTAAGGATAGAAGAGAAAAGCAAATTATGAGATGTACGACGCGCTTAAAGCAATACAAGCTTTGTAATCATTTGTTCAGGATTTGCGATGCGTTTGCGATCGACCAGGACGCTTTCGATCGAAAATTTGCTTATGCGTGTAATAGTCTATAGCTTGAGAATCAGTCCTTTGCAAGATCTCTCACTATAGTGGTTATACTACCAAAAAATCATCAAAAGATCAATTCAGATTCGAACGATATCTACGTTAGAAAAACGCGATATTACGTGTTGGGAAGCGCCAACGTTAACGAGAATTCCGAGCGCGAAAAACATGCTTATATTGCAGTGAATTAAGTTTTGCAAGTCAAACCTACAGCTCTTTAATTTGAATTGTAGATCCGAATAGTTAGCTTCAAAGTTTCTATTACAAAAATTTTCTGCTACTACAAAAGCTTTATCTTAATTATAAAAAGAAGTGTAGATTCTTATACTTATATTGGGACTTTGAGAAGAGCTCTTTTTTATTTTACCATTGGTAAGATCTTAGGTGTCGGATGTGCGGTACTGGTGCGAGCAGTCGATCCTCTGATTGGTATCGGACACATGGCTGATCAGCGGAAGCTGTCGGAGACGAGGAAAGCAAGTTTAAAACCGCATGAACTGTGCAATGGCCCATCAAAACTCTGTATGGCGTATCAGCTTGACAGGCAGCACAATAAGTACTCTGTTTGTACCTGGAAGTCTCTGTGGATTGAAGATGACGGCGCGTTGTCGGACTTTAGGATTATCAGGTCCGCTAGAATTGGAATCGACAATAGCGGCCCGGAGTGGGCTAGTAAGCCCTTGCGTTACTACGTCTACGGTAATAAGTCCGTTAGCAAGAGAGATACGAAGGCAGAAATGGAGATAGTTTCTTAACAATTTATGGCTGATTTTGACGATTTTATCAAAGCCAATTCATACTTTTTTCATGCTTTTACACAGAAATAGATCGATGTCGGCATATTGATTTTAATAATACTTTAAATTTAAGTCTTTATAAAACAGAAAAACGATGTTTGTTATTTGAATCCGGATGTTAGATATTACCACTAATGAATATAGAACGCAAACTTGCTGTTAGGGGAATAAATCAGTATTAATGGTACTATCAACACGTAAAGAATCTTATTTAAATTACAGAGTAATGACTAAGTTAATTGTATAAGAACTAAAAAAATTGTAGAAATAATAAACAATTATATTGAGGAATTAAATTATATAAACGCATAAAAATCTACCAGGGAAGGTAAAAAAGCCAATATAGGATATTTTGATACTTTGGGATATGATATTTAATTAAGTTTTCTTGATGTTATACGTAAATTATATATGTTTATCTTTCCAGCATGTAAATAAAATAAATTATTCGGTTTTAGCTGTAATCAATTAATTAAAATAGCCGAAATAGTTACAATGATGAAGTCAGCTTATTCAGGGGGGGGAGAGAGAAAGAGAGAGAGAGAGAGGGGGAGAGAGAGAGAATGCTAAACTTCAGAAGATCAATTCTAAGAGCCTCCTGCCAATGTCTCCTAAGAAAAATGAGCATGCTGTATCACATTTTTTACAGAAAAGCTTTCTCACGCCCATTCCTTCATTATACGTTCGTAATCTTCTTCCTCGATAAATGGTTTATCTATCGATCTGCAAAAAATATCAATCATCGTGTTAATTAACCGAGACAAAATTATTCTCAAAATATAAAATTTCAGAATTTGAATCATGCGATCTAAAATACCAAAATCTCAAAATTCAGAAACCCAGAAGTAAAAATTAAAAACATTTGGACATTTCTCAAATATTTCATGGATTTTAAGAATTTCTGAGATCAGAAATACACGTATACATTTCCGAATTAGTTAAACATAAATAGCCAGATGAATACATACAAAATACGCACAATATCGCATGAAAATATACGCGTATTAATGCTAAATTGGTAAATTTTAGATCAGGTGGAGTTATTCGATAATCAAACATACTCTATCATAAGCTCTCCGCAATAGAGACATTCTGACGCGATCAATTCGTCGATATCGGCTTTGATCTGGTCTCTTGTTGACAAGGCCACAGAAGCCACCGATGCAGTATCCTCGGGCCGATTTGAGATGGCTGTAAGTTGCCGTTGTAGATCCGCCAGTTTCGTTCTCTGATCCATAGACAGCATCGGCGTCAATGTCGCCACTAAACAATCGCTATGAAACTTGTGACCGCAGGGAAACACGTAGAATGGTCGTAATAGTAATTGTACTTCACACGTGTTGCATGCATCCCTTGCATGTACAAAGGTACATCTGAAAAATAACGTTTACCATTGGATCGATAGAACAAATATGTTACAGCTGAATTAAAATGATATTGTATATAATATAACATAATATCGCTCAATTCAGCTGTAGCAAGCACATTACAGAAGACAGAAGCTGTCTTCTTTCACGACGGCAGTCGTGGGGCGCCGGCGGAGACCCGGGTGGACGGAGTCCGCGTCCGCGTCGGGCCCACGATCAAATATCTGGGCCTGACGCTGGACGGCCGATAGGATTTTGGGGCCCACTTCAAGGGCCTGGCCCTCCGGGTCCGGAAAATAGGGCTGGCGTTAGCCAGCCTGATGAAAACCCAGGGGGACCCCGGGTGGCACGCTCGCCGTCTCTATATCGGGGTGGTGCTCTCGATCGCCCTCTGCGGGGCGCCCCGGCTTATAGTTTCTGACCGCGGCAAACGGCTACTACGCCAAGCCATGCGATCGGTGGTCGTGAGGGCGATCAGGGGATATCGCACCATCTCGTACAGGGCGGCGACGGCCCTAGCCGGCTCCCCCCCCTGTGAAGCTCCTTGCCGAGGAGTGGCACATCCTCTACTGGAGAGTGGAAGAGCTCCGCGAGGAGGGGGAAGGATTATCGGCCAGAGGCCTGAGGGCCCTAAGATCCCAGGCCGGAGCCCGAGTCCTGGAACGGTGGTCGGCCATACTGGACGACTCCCGGGGATTCTCCGAACGGCCGAGGCCGTCCGCCCCTGCCTGCCAGAAATGGCAGGCAGAAGGGGACGCGGGTTCATCTTCCATCTGGTGCAGGTGCTGACCGGGCATGGGTGCTTCGGTCGGTACCTGCATCGGATCGGAAGGGAGCCCACTGCGGAGTGCACTACTGCCCGGCGAGGGAGGACACGGTGCGGCACACCCTGGCTGAATGCCAGGCGTGGGAGCCACAGCGCCGTGTCCTCGCCCGGGCGGTGGGGTGTCCAGAGGGGGCCCTCTCACTCCCGCGCATGCTTAAAGCTATGTGTGGGAGCGAGGAGGTATGGGGAGCGGCGGTCTCCTTTTGCCGGGACGTAATGTCTCGCAAGGAGGTCGCCGAGTAGGAGCGCAGCCCCGCAGCATCGCAGGGAGCGATGAGGGGGGGGGCGGCGCTCCACAGGGATGGGGAGCGGACCCGAGGTGGCGCCGGTCGAGGAGCGGCTTCCGATTCCTCGGAGACCTCCTCGGCCGCTTCGGGCCCGCCTTCGACGGCGCGATGGGAGTGGGTGAGCGGGTCGCACTCGCCCACCCACGGTGAGCATCGTGGCAGGGAGAAGAGGAGTGGGGCTTGGTTAGGCCTAGGCCTCATTCTTCTGCCCCCCTACCCAGTAGGGAAGGGGGGAGGCGGGGCAAGGAGGAAGGGCGGGTGTCCCCCCTCCATAATTTAGACCAGAAGGCCAACCCGGCTGGGTAACCGGCCGGGGCACCGCGCCCTTAACTCCCTTTGTGGGGAGGGGGCGCGGTATTTGGGCGTGGGGCTTCCGGAGAGCCCTGGGGCCGGGGTGTTGGGGAGGGAATGCAGGCGTAGTTCCCCTAACACCCCTCATTACGGTCCGATCGGTAGGCACCCCCGCAGGGGGTTTTAGTCGGTAGGAGTCTGACATAACCCCCCCCAGGGGTGGGGTATCCATAATGGATTTCCCCTGCGTGACCAAAAAAAAAGCTCTAGCACATTTACATGCAAAAAGTTATGGAAAGTGACAAATTATTTCGGAAAGGTCTTCCATCAGTCTCACCTAGATCTGAAGGTCTGGATATCCTTTCTGATTAGTTCCGCTGCTTTCGTGGCTTCCTGCATCTCTTCTTTGAGATCTTGTATGTGCTGATTGTACTCCTATCGCGTTAAGAGAAAACAAAAAAGCAATTCACAAGAAAATTTTTGAATTTGTTCGTCAGGTTTGAAAATCACCTTTTTCGACTATACAGGACGCACGATTTATCTGAAGACATTGAAATATCTCGAGAACTATGCATTGGATAAAAAAAAGTGGTTAATGAAAGTTGTTAGTCTCGAAGGAGGACATCCAATGATACCAAACTCGACATCCCACCCCACCCCCTGGGGGTGGGGGTTGGGGGCAACTTTGAAATCTTAAATGGAAACCCCCATTTTTTATTGCAGATACGGATTCTACGCCACAAAATACGTAAATTTTGTCCGAAACTTTTTTTTTGATTCGTGATAGATGGCGCTGTAATCGCAAAAAATTATATTTTCCGCAATTCTCCAGAAATGAACATTGGATTGAGAAATAAAAAATACCTGTTCAATATTTTTAAAGAACATAATAAAAGTTATTTCCCCCCCATCCTCTCGGGGTAGGGTGGGTGGTAACGTTCAAATCTCAAATGGGAACTCGAATCGAAGAGGGAACTGCTCGACGCGTCACTGTGGGTGTATGGCCAACTACGGCTTATTATAAAAGGCAGTGCAATGCTATCTATCACGAATGAAAAAAATTGTTTCAATAAAAATTTCACGTACAATCTAATTTTGCAATGAAAAATGTGGGTCCCCATTTGAGATTTGAACGTTATCACCCTACCCTGAGAGGATGGGGGGGAATAACTTTTATTATATTCTTTAAAAATATTGAACAGGTATTTTTTATTTCTCTATCCAATGATCATTTCTGGAGAATTGCGGAAAATATAATTTTTTGCGATTACAGCGCCATCTATCACGAATCAAAAAAAAAGTTTCGGACAAAATTTACGTATTTTGTGGCGTAGAATCCGTATCTGCAATAAAAAATGGGGGTTTCCATTTAAGATTTCAAAGTTGCCCCCAACCCCCACCCCTAGGGGATGGGGTGGGAGGTCGAGTTTGGTATCATTGGATGTCCCCCTTCGAGACTAACAACTTTCATTAACCACTTTTTTTTTATCCAATGCATAGTTCTTGAGATATTTCAATGTCTTCAGATAAATCGTGCACCCTGTATATACCAGCAGAACATAATATACAGGGTCTGCCAAAAGTTCCGGAACGGCTAATTATTTAAAAAAATGATTGTCTAAAACAATGTTTGAAACAAAAGTTGTAGGGCTTAAAAAAAGCTATCAGATATTGATAATTGTTTGACTTTGGAATGACCTTGAGAAACGTTATCAAGGTCGACATAAAAATCTTAAGTGGAATCTCCAATTTTTTATTACACCGTCTTTTTCCACCAATTAATTTGAACAACTTCTGTCTCGAACATTTTTTTATTTGCTTAGTATTTTTTGAGATATTTAAGGATAACTTGGTAACTTTTTTAATATTTAACTTACGATATCTCGCTAACCATTTGTCGGGATAAAAAAATGGTACTAGACTTTTCTGTTCTACTTGGTCTGAAGAATATATTGTTACAACAGCGCCCTGACTTTTGTTAATTTGATGATTTTGAAATTTCGAAAGATTAATAAATTAACAAAAAAATAGAACATTATTGTACTAATATATTCTTGAGATCAAATAGAATAGAAAAGTTTAATACCATATTTTTATCCTGACAAACAGTTAGCGAGATATCGTAAGTTAAATATTGAAAAAGTTAGCAAGTTATCCTTAAATATCTCAAAAAATATTAGGCAAATGAAAAAAATGTTTCAGACAAACGTTGTTCAAATTAATTGGTGGAAAAAGACGGTATAATAAAAAATTTGAGTTTCCATTTAAGATTTTTATGTCGATAACGTTTTTTAAGGGTATAGAGATATGGAGGAGAGGAAATGGAAAGATTGGCGGGAAAGGTGTGTAGGAGAGTATGAAGGGGAGAGGGGTGGCCCGAGAACTGGAAGGAGAGGGTAATAGTCCCAGTTATTAAGAATGGAAAAGGAGATAAGGTGACAGAATATAGGGGAGTAACACTGATGCCATCACTATACAAAGTGTACGCGGCAGTATTGGCAGAAAGACTAAGGGAAGAAGTGGAGGAAAAAGGGATGCTGTCAGGAAGCCAAACGGGATTCAGGAAAGGGATAGGAGCAATAGACCAGATGTACACGTTGAACTATGTGATAAACAGGCAGTTAGGAAAAAAGGGAAGGAAGTTGACAGCAATATTTGTGGATTTAAAGGTCGCGCTTGATTCGGTGGATAGGGAGGGATTAATAGGAGCGATGAGGGAGAGGGGAGTGAGGAAAGGACTGATGGACAGAGTAGAGGAAATTCTTAGGGATACAAAGAATAGGGTAAGTATAAGCAGGACAATGGGGGAAGAGTTTTGGACGGCAAGAGGGGTTAGACAGGGATGCCCACTGAGCCCAATATTGTTCAACACAATGCTAGCGAATTTAGAGGAAGAGATTTCGAAGGGGAGGTGGGGGGGGTAAAGATAGATGAAAAAAAAGTGTATATCCTATCCTATGCAGACGACATTGTAATGATGGCAGAGGAGGAGCAGGAGATGAAAATGATGATAGGCAGGCTAGAAGGATATCTAGAAGGAAAGAGGTTGGAATTGAATATAAGAAAGACAAAAATGATGAGATTCAGGAGTGGGGGAGGAAGGAAAAAGAGGATGGAGTGGAGGTGGAAAGGAAAGAAACTAGAGGAGGTAAAGGAGTACAGGTATTTGGGATATGTGATAAAATAACGGGGGACAGGAGGCACAGGTGAGAGAAATAAATAGGAAAGCAGTGGTAGTGATGAGGGAAGTGTGGGGTATAGGAAAAAGACTGTGGGGAAAGGACTGGGGAAGAAGGATATGGTTATATGACAAATTAGTGTGGACGGTGATGGGATATGGAGCAGAGATATGGAGGTGGAAAGAAAGGAAGGAAATGGAAAGGACGCATGAAAGATATGTAAGGTGGACGATGGGAGCAGAATGGAGTACGCCAGGCTACATGATAAGAGAAGAGATAGGGAGAGAGAAGATGAGGGGGAGAGCAGGAAAAATGGCATGGAACTTTGAAAGGAGGCTGCAAGACGGCAAAGGGAGGAAGTGGCAAGAGGATGCTGGAAGGAGATGAGAGAGAGATGGGGGAGGGAGAAAATAGTGGGAAGATGGGAACAGGAGAGAAGGGAGTTTATGAGAGAGAGGGAGATAGGAAGGGAAGAGCAGGGCGGAGAGAGTATGAGACAACAGAGGAAAGAGACAGGGAGGTGCAGAAGGAAGAAAGATGGCAAAGAATAAGAGAATCCAGGTACAATAAGTGATACAGGTATATAAAGGGGGAGGGGATCCCGGCATATTTGAAAAAAGGATGGGCAGAGAAAAGATGGAGAAGGGTATTAAGGTTTAGGATGGGCAACGTGATAAGGGAGGGGAGATACTGGAAAGAACAAGAAAGGAGGATATGTAGGATGTGTGGAGGGAGGGTGGAAACGTGGGAACACGTGTGGGAAGAATGCACGAAATAAGGGGAAGGGGAAGGAGAGAGATGGGAAAGCGTGGTGGAGAGGATGCTGGGAGAGGAAGGGGAGGGAGAGAGATGGATGAAGGAGGTGGAGCAATGGAGGGAGGGAAGGAATTTGGAGGAAGGGAGAGAGGAAAGTGAATGAAGGAGCGAATGAGTGAGTGAGGAGAAGGAATGAACGAGAGGAAACGGAGGTCAGCGATAGACGATAAGGTAGATGATAAGATAGATTAAGCAAGAGTAAGAAATATGCGTGCGTAGAATAAGCGATTAGTTATAAGTAGTTATAAGTAGTGGTAAGATAGTTTTTAAGAATAGAGGAGGGGGGGTGTGTGTGTGTATGTGGAGGGGAGGAGCGGGCGGGTGCGTGGGGTGCGTTGGGGGATGGGAGGGATGAGATGGGGCAGAAGTTTATAGAAAATTGTAACCCCGATGGGGACTCAATAAACTCATACATACATAACATTTCTCAAGGTCATTCCAAGGTCAAATAATTCAATATCTGATAGATAAATATCAATATCTGATAGATTTTTTAAGCTCTACAACTTTTATTTTAAACAATCATTATTTTTTTTAAATAATTAGCCGTTCCGGAACTTTTGGCAGCCTGTATATTATCGTAAAATTGTAATTTTATGTGTATATGTGTATGTAAATTAAACGAATTTAGAACTATAGGATACACAGTGCCTTTAATCTTTCGAATGTTATAGATATATACGTGCGCCTGACAAACGTTATTGATGCAAACTATGAAAGCATATGTGCGTTTGACAAATTTCTTCGGTTCATTTTTTTGACACAAGTAACAGTTATTAACTGTTGCGATGAATAATTTATATTCATGTTTCTTTACACATACTAAGGCTTCTGAATATTGGCTGCGGTTATTTTGATTTACGAGTCAGAAGCCAGAAAATGCACGCCAAAAATTTCTGCAAAGTACATTAAAAGAAAGAAATATATCTAAAAGGTGACACTTGCAATTAATTAAGTATATACGACTGCTTGTAAAGTACTTGGAACATTTCTTTCGCTCTGACAATCAATAAATTACTGTAAAATTAACGTGAATCGTGAGGACAGGTAAGGTGAGCTGCATGTCATATTAATTTTGATATTTATTGTTAGAGCGATGATTTATTGTTAGAGCGAAAGGGAAGTATCCAGAATATTTTATAGGTATACTTAGCAGATTGCAAGTGTCATTTTTTCAGGATATATCTCTTTATTTCGACGTATTTTGCCGGAATTTTGAACATGCATTTTTTCGCTTCTGACATCATAATGAAAATAGTTACGGCAACTTTTTGGGAATCTTAATAAACAAGTTTGGTTATTTAGGTTTCACTCGTCTCAGTTCACTGTTTTCGATTATTCAAGAAGCTTTTTCACTACTTGATTTACGATAGTCTAAATCTAAAATATTCCATCTTCAGAAATTGTTTAGCCTTGGAATATTTTGCTCTTAAAGAGTTAAAATCAGTAGGTAGAATCTCATTTGAAATCTGATCGTAAAATTTTAAATTCAAGAACAATATCAGTCATTCCTATTTAATGTTTACCTGCAGAGAATTGCAAATAGCTTCCTTGAAGTGATCGATTGTGACGAAATCGGAGAAAAACGGCAAGATATCTTCTATTCTCACGAGATCGCAATGCTGCAAAAATTCCATTGCTTGCTGTATGTCGTCTTTTTCTCGTACCACATGCTCCGCTGAAGAAAAGAATGCAATTAAAAAATCACATTGCACAATTGCTAATTAAATCTTAAACTAAAATGTTTAAGCGCGCGCTCATGCGCAGAGATTGACGAAGATCAGATTCCTTAGCAGAATCAAATTAATTATTGACAAAAAAAGTTTATACCTATCTTCAACCACAATTTCTTTCTCAACTCGTCATCATGATCGGATGGCATGGCGGCGATTTGCTTGGCAAGATCCACGCTAATCGTAAGAGCGAGATCTACAGCGGTGGTCCACAAACCAAGCAATGCTGACAATTGCACGCAGGCTTCCGTCAATCTAACTTCTTGACACAATCTTAATGCATAATGTACGTCATAATGTACCATATTGATATCTTGACCTGGAAATATAAGACACGCTCTTTTTCGCTGACTTAATACTCTATACTTTCAGAACTAAAAAAGAGTTTATTATAATTGTTAGAGATTGAGAGATTGTTATATTGAGATGATTGTTATAAATTTAACAGAGAATTATCATCAATTAAAAAGTGATTACTATTGATTAAAAATAGAATTGTACAGGCGTACAATTTAGACTTATTTAAAAAAAGAGGAAAAGGATACAAGAATATAGTAGAGAATAAAAGCGAAAAAATAAACCAATAATATTGAAGGATCGTCTCGAAAATATTCTCCAGTAAATAATTTGGGGTGAATCAAATTAGATAAACGTAAAATTGATTTCTACCATTATGCGGCTGAATCAAATCTCACCAAATCGAATTTTAAGGACGAATCAGTCCTTTAGGAACGGAAGTAACAAATAAACGATCCAAGTCTGCGAGCCTAGCCAGGAATCATCTATTGACAACGAAACGAGTTTTGCGAGTTTTGAAAGTCACATACAAATACAATCAATTCGTAGAATGTGACATGTGCCATGTGTCTTATACTGAGAAATAGCTCTAATGCTCTTCTTACATTAATGTTTTATTTGATTCATCTTGATTCAGATTAGCTTGCCGACTCACGTTCTTAATGGATTAGTTTTTCATAAAACTTTAAATATGCACCTTGAGAGCTTATGTATCGCATCACTTCGTCCTGCTTATAACGGGCGTATAAGGACAATAGAAAATTGTGAATCGCTTGCTCTTGCGAGCCCTGTTTGTACACGCAGAATTCTAAATATTTTATGATTTCTTTAGCCTGTCACAAACACGACAGCATATTAGTATATCATCAGCATAGCTACGAATTCAAATTCATTCGAAATTAAAAATAAATATAAGATATCGTTCTTTACGTGTTTCTCATCACTGTTGCATGAGACCAAAGCTGGTAGTAGCTTGACCGGCTTCAGTAATGAACCTTGTGAGATCAAAGCAGCAATAGTGGGTCGTGGCAATTCCTGTAGCAGGATTCCAGCGAACTGATAGAAGAGATCCTTATTGCTCTGATTTTTAAGTACCCCAAGTGCCCCTATATAGTCACTCTTATACAGATTTTGGCGAATTACTTCTTCATAATTGCGGTGCATTACTGTTAAGTTTATTAGATTGTCTTTATCGCCGTGACTTGCCATCAAATCATATATCGTGTTGCGGTTTTTCCTGATGCATTCCTGCAACCAAGAATTTAAATTAGTACTTAAAATAATGAGTCAATTCATTCTTGTTTCGCTAAATGCATAAAGATATGAAATGTTACAAAAAATTTCGATATTTAGACGAAATACCTCAACTTTAGGAATAGCGAGAAACTGATCAAACTGATTCTGCAATTCTATATATTGCGGATCGTGGCGGTAAGATGTGTTACTGCTACGCAAAGCACCCATTTGATTCATGAACAGCTCAGTCACCCAAATAACGATCATTGTTATCTGCGTTTTATCTTGCGTCTTGAAACCATCGAGTTTCTAAATGTAAATATATAATCGAATTAACTTTATTAAAATGCTTTACCAGCGAACAAAATTACAATACGAAAATATGAAATATTAAAAACAGAGAATATGAAATATATATTAAAAAAGAATAAAAATGAAGCATTATTGGGGTGCGTTCTGTTTCATGCATATGCGCGCATTTTTTATAGTATATGTGACATAAATTATAGATAAATGCGCGCATATGCGTCAAACGGAACGCACCCATGGAAACAATGGTCGCGTTCAGCGGAAAAAACTGCTCCGCTACCGTTCCGTAGCAAACGTCTCTGATTGGTACGTCTGTTCGGACCTGCCAAAGATTTAAAAGAATTCTTCAATCATGAACATTTGCTACTGAGTGGTAGCGGAGCAGTTTTCTCCGCTGAACGTGACCAATGCAATCAATCCAGCGGAGAGAGACTATCGAGTTGCAATTGTATCTATTGGAACGAAGATGAACATTTCTTAAACATAAAAAGAGTACCTTGCGCAGGAACGTCTTCAGGGCTTCAATTTGCCACTCCTGCAGGAACTTTAAAGATATCTCCTCGAAAGAAGAGTGCGTATCCGCATATATCAGCGCACTCTTTTCGTATCTGCAAGTTAAATTTCCAAATATCATAAAGGGGGGAGGGAGAGGGGGATCAGATTAAGCAAAATATTTACGGAAAAAAATAATATTTCACAGAACTTACTCTTTATTCTTGAAGAGCATTTCTGCTTGTTTTACAAGTACTTGATCAATATGCGCGGGATTATCCTTACAATATTGCTTAGCGAGTTCAAACTCGCTCTTGTCCACATATACCTGAAATAACCTCGAAATATAATATGTTGATATTCATATTCAAAACACATTTCTATTCTCTCTCTCTTTTTTTTTGTATCTTTACCTGCCAGACATTTCTATCTTCTTTTGTAACTCTGTATTTGAAGACAGCTCGTTCACTATAAGCCCAAATTGATCTTGTCGCGGGGTCTTTGGTAATGCCGATCAATTTGCCGACTGCCTATATACGTGAAATCATATGTGGTAAATGTTTTAGTAACAAGGTCGAAAAATTGCCAGGCTAAGGATACAAGAAGATAATATGAAACAACCAATTTTATCGTTTCATACAATTATCCATTTCAATATTTTTAGAGTGAATTTTTCTATATCTAAAAAAAATATGGACGTTTGTCCTTAATGTGATTTAACTGCGATTTAATATACATTGATTTTTTCATCACCAGTTATGGAATATTGCACAAAAATCGAACTCCAATTTAAAAAATAAAAAATCACTCCCTTAGCCCTTAGTTTCTAATGATCATTGCTCATTATTAAAATTAAAGTTCAATTTGCATAATCACCAAAAATGAAGCGATTTCTATAGTGTCAAATTGCAGTGTTGAGGACAAAATTCTAAATATGTTTTCAGTGGTATAGAAATATGAATTCATCGTTCTAAAAAAAAAAAGTGTATATATACAGGGTATCCCATTTTAATACGGCCGGCTGAATAAAATTCGAGGATATTTTCCAGAAAAAAATGTCAGACAAATGTTGCTCAGTTCTAAGGGGGACATTCAATGCCATCAACAATTTTGACCTCGAGTGAAGGATTCAAGGTCATTCAAGATCAACTTTTTTTTCTTAAATGGGAACCCCTATTTTTCACATCGGCAATCGATTCTACGTAAAAAAAAATGAAACTTTTGTCTGAAGCATTTTTTTTATAACGCAAACTAGTTTCACTTATTCAGCCTCCAAAATTGAAATTTTCAAACATTCTGAATTTTTTACTCGAGAATGGTGGGGTTTGGGGGGAAATTGCAGAAGACAAAAAGTTCTTGGAATGCTGCAAGGAATTCACTCGAATTTTCGCATAGTTGATCGTGCACTTTTTTCCGCCAATGTTCTACCTGTCAGGAGGTACCTCGAAATTTGTCAAAATTGTTGATAGCATCGAATGTCCCCCTTAGAACTGAGCAACATTTGTCTGACATTTTTTTCTGGAAAATATCCTCGAATTTTATTCAGCCGGCCGGATTAAAATGTGACACCCTGTATATATGTTTTCCTAGATACACATACACACACATACAGGGTGCACGATTTATCTGAAGACATTGAAATATCTTGAGAACTATACATTGGATAAAAAAAAGTGGTTAATGAAAGTTGTTAGTCTCGAAGGGGGACATCCAATGATACCAAACTTGACCTCCCACCCCACCCCCTGGGGGTGAGGGTTGGGGGCAACTTTGAAATCTTAAATGGAAACCCCCATTTTTTATTGCAGATACGGATTCTACGCCACAAAATACGTAAATTTTGTCCGAAACTTTTTTTTTGATTCGTGATAGATGGCGCTGTAATTGCAAAAAATTATATTTTCTGCAATTCTCCAGAAATGATCATTGGATTGAGAAATAAAAAATACCTGTTCAATATTTTTAAAGAACATAATAAAAGTTATTCCCCCCCATCCTCTCGAGGTAGGGTGGGTGATAACGTTCAAATCTCAAATGGGGACCCACATTTTTCATTGCAGAATTAGATTGTACGTGAAATTTTTATTGAAACAATTTTTTTCATTCGTGATAGCGTTGAATTTTTCCGAGAAACTACTTTTAGCGTTACACAGGAACAACGACGAGGACGTAGTAGTTTTATGTTCCCTTCGGGTGCTTTTTTAATGTGAGTCCCCTTGCCTCTCACAGATCGGGGTGCTTTTTTAATGTGAGTCCCCTTGCCTCTCACTGTTCAATTAATTAGAGTAAGTGTTTGAAATTTTTACCTTCAACTTCAATACACTTATTGATCCTTTTTTCAAATGACTGTACACAGGATAGAAGCATATCTGCGGGAGTTTCAGCGCAAGTGTTTCTTATGTGTTCTACCATGTTTTCACGAGTTGTTGGCACTTGTTGATAAACCTTATCTTTTAGGTTAGGTTGATAAACCTTATCTTTTTAATAACTTTTATTATGTTTTTTAAAAATATTGAACAGGTATTTTTTATTTCTCAATCCAATGATCATTTCTGGAGAATTGCGGAAAATATAATTTTTTGCAATTACAGCGCCATCTATCACGAATAAAAAAAAAGTTTCGGACAAAATTTACGTATTTTGTGGCGTAGAATCCGTATCTGCAATAAAAAATGGGGGTTTCCATTTAAGATTTCAAAGTTGCCCCCAACCCCCACCCCCAAGGGGTGGGGTGGGAGGTCGAGTTTGGTATCATTGGATGTCCCCCTTCGAGACTAACAACTTTCATTAACCACTTTTTTTTATCCAATGCATAGTTCTCGAGATATTTCAATGTCTTCAGATAAATCGTGCACCCTGTATATTAAAATAAAAGAAAATAATTATTAAATGAGAAAATAAAAATGATTGTTTCATTTAATTCTATCATCTTTTTTATATCCTAGAATTGGAAACTTGTAGACCTTATTATGTATATCTTACGATAGAACTCTGTGTAACTAGTTATTTAGCACAATCATATAAGTTGCGATAAGTATAATCGCACTGATTACGTACATCATTGTAAATGTCTTCGAATATTAATTCTTGGTTCAACAGCGATATGCCTTTTACGTGATCTGGATATAATAGCAATGCATGAAATTCTGTCAACACAAAGGATAACGGCGTCGAAGTAGTCTGCGACAAATTGCTACCTATGAGACTTGTTTCCGGACATGTCAACATCTGCTGATTGATCAACACATTGTTTCCCTCAGATTTTGCGTCTACCTAAAGACATATAATTTCGTATTCTTCGTTTTTATTTTGATCCTTTCAAAATATTTAGAACAGGTAAAATAACATAGTAGTTTTACTCATGGTACAACCTGAGCATATAGAATACCAGTCTCTGTCAGCCATCCGAATGACTTTGGTAAAACACCCAAAGAAGGATAATAAAATTGCATCTTTGAATATGGCAAGGAACTTATTACTTCACTGAAACTTTCTGTAACAATTACGCAATTACTTTTTGTTCAAACAAATGTTATAATAGAGTAAACAAAATTGTGCGAGTGACAGTGATGATTGGTTCAATCGTAGCAACATTTTATCAAATCTTCATTACGAAATCTATACGAGTCATATATCAGGATTTAAGAGAAATACTTTCTTCGTAACTGTGTAACATTATTTATGTTCTCTGTACCTTGCGCGTTCAGATATTTGTAAAAGACTTGTTGCAGAAGGGGCTTTTCCTCGGTATTAGCAATGGCACCAATATATTGATAAATGCGCATAAGAGTAGTCACGATGATCATATACTTGTCGGAATTAGGTAATTTGTGAAATTCTATCCCAGTGATCGGAGGTTTGCTATTTTTTCCTACATCGAATACCTAAAACCATAATTTCTCGAAAAAAACATGCCATATTCGGTTTTTTATATATGTACGCACACAAGGAGTTCCATTATATCTTTGACATTAGATATTTTGATAAGGTAAAGTTTCCTCGACAAAAAAAAATGTTTCAGACAAAAGTTGTAGATCTGAGACAGCAGGGTGAGGAGCTAAAAGGGGCGTACAATGATATTATCGCTTCATTAAAATATTCTCACAAAGATTATTTAAAACTAAATAGTCGATCGCTGTGATAAGATAAAGCAGGTATACACGAAAAAATTCAATATTTTGCAATTGTATCGACAAATTAGTGTGCAAAGGTTAATATTATCAATGAAGTTTTCTTTCCTTATTTTATATACGAAAACATTCAGATGAAGTCATTGAAAAATTAATATTTTCCGAGGTGTATTTTATATATGATATACTGAAAAGTATCAGAGTAAAAATAAGTAAAGTTATAAGTTGATGAATTTGTGTCACAAAGAGGCACAAATGCGTGAAATATGCAGTATAATGTACAGATGATAAATATATAATGTACAAATGTATAAAAATGGAAGGAAAAAATGTAGAACTCACCAGTCCTCCTACCTCTTTTGTACCATAAAGAGGCAGATAATTCGGAAGCTTTGTACAAAAAAGAAACGATAAGGAAGAAATGCTGAGGAGATTAATGTTATGACCAAATAACCAAGCTGATGTTAGTCGATGTGTTAGATATAAAATAGAGATAGAACAATTTTATCAGTGCACTTGAAAAGAATGCATACCTGACGCCAATATTGTTCCAAACTAGTGTTAAAAATCTTGTCTGTTTCCAATCCAATCTCTGTTTCAAAAATCAGGCCTTTGGATGTTCCCAATAAAATGGATCCTGAACTTGTGTCCGAAGTGTTGGAAAAGTTCCAGCCAACAGCAGTGATCTCATGACCCTTGAACTTACCAGCTTGCTTGAGCTTGGTTGTTTTCCTATGTAAGTAGTACAATTCAGGAGGAGGACTATTGTCTCCGTGTCTCGGTACTAGGGTTACAAGCAAATGATGGCCCAATGGATCCAGAAACAAACCAGACATTTTCATGGTCAATGTATATTTGGATATGTCGATTTCTGCAAGCATAAATACAGCTTGATTTTCTACTGAGAAATGAAAAATGCTCTGTTAACAGAGTTTATTAACTTTGTTTATTAATCATGCTCATACATATTTACAATTGAAATTCGTAACAATTTTACATATTTAGATATTTAATATTTAATAAAAAAAAAACAAAATAAATAACAGATTGATTGTGAAATACCCTCAGTCTTGTCAGGCTGTTTCATATCAATGCGTAGTAGAATGTTGTTAGCCATAGCAATCACGATCATGTTACTACTAACAACTAAATGAAGAATTTTGTCAGATGGCAAAAAGTTAACCTTCTGCTTGGTGAAAATTGGGCCATCATCTTGGAGCTTCATTTGAATAAAGCCTGCTGTACTCTGTAAAGTTATTTTACAAAAGTATCGATTATACAATCATGTATCTTTGCGTTAATGCAATTGGATATAGGGCTAGTAACAATCATAGCTGGATCATATTGTATAATAATGAAATTTATGAGAGAATAATATCATAAATATAACACACATGTTGCAATTTCTTTTCATTGAATCTTTATAATACTAATATTTCTAATTTATTTAATATTATATTTTACTCAATATTATCATCAATATGTATAAAAAATTGATTGTATATATATATATATATACACATGTATAATTTGTCTCGTTAGTTAACATTTGACAGTAAACTTACAATATCTGGGCGAATCGGTGGTACAAGCACCTGTTTGGAGCGCTGAGAAGCTTGCTCATACTGATCAAACATTGATGTCATTTTGATTGTTAAGTAAATCTGTCAGAGTTGTAAATACAAATAAAATATTAAAACAATCGACATACTGTGAATTATTCAACAGTAAAAATTAAACAGTTCGTGATATTAGCAATAAAAAGGATAACGCAGAATGATATAAATAAAAAATATATATATATATTTTATAATATTTAATACATGATATATGTGATAGTTTTACGAATAAGAATATAAAAATTTCATCTAACTTGATCTTACCGATTATATTTTGAAAAAACAGGCAAAACAGCCTAAAAATTTAAATACTTTTTAGAAGGGCACAAAATCATGATAACATATTTTGAAAAGTTCGAGCAGATATATGCAAGCGTAGTTAAATATTAAATTGTGTTTCGTTTTATTAGCAAGAGACATCAGCTGTTTACTGCTTGGATATCATCACGTGATCAATAGTCTGTTCTTTTTAGTTGCACTACTGAACTGATGCAATAAATTAAAGTGGGTCTGTTCTTTATATCTAACTTATTGCACTGTTGAACTAGTGCAATAAGTTAGAGTGAGAAAAAATATAGTTGTCTCATTTTAACTTATTGCACCAGTTCAGTAGTGCAGCTATAAAAAACAGACCCAGTGAAAAAAATATAGTTGTCTCATTCTAACTTATTGCACTAGTTCCGCAGTGCAGCTAAAAAGAACAGACCACAAATGTCGTTCTGGCTGCATTCCGATATTCAAGCCCTAAACACAATGCCAGGCAACAGGCAATAAGAATAAAAATAGACCAATCACAATAGATTATTCTTGTAATAATCAATTGTGATTGGTCTATTTTTATTTTTATTGCCTGTTGCCTGGCATTGTATTTAGAGCTTCACTGTCAGCATGGAAAATACCCAGTAAACAATCTGTACGCAGACTGACGTCAGAGTGGCGACAGATTCGAGCAGGCACTGTTGACAGATCCGTAGACATTTGTGTCCGCGCACGGCTTGTGAATTGTCTCGACAAAGCCTGTGTACGGTCGCGGAATAAAAGGTTTGTTCTTTTTCGAAGTACACTGCACGTAAACTGCATTAGATCTGTACTGAACTGAACTAGGACAAGGCCTGTTCGTTTTGGCTGCACTGCTGAACTGGTGCAACAAGTTGAAGTGAGAAAACCTACGTTTGTCTCACTTTAACTTAATGCACCAGTACAGCAATGCAGACAAATGGTCTGTTCTTTTTAGCTGCACTGCGGAACTAGTGCAATAAGTTAGAATGAGACAACTATATTTTTTTTCACTTTAACTTATTGCACCAGTTCAGTAGTGCAGCTAAAAAGAACAGACCAAAAACGAACAGGCCTACAGACTGGGGCCTGGGGCAGACAAAGGTCTGTTCGTTTTGTCTACATTGCTGAACTGGTGCATTAAGTTAAGGGTCTGCACATAGATATAGTAAGAATAGACTGCGTGTGAAGGCCAAAACTTGAAGATCAAGTAGAAAGAGACGAACAATAGGTGCCGAGTATCTTTCTCTCTCACACAAGGAAAGGAGTGGGGAAAGAGTGGGGAGCGAAAAAGAGTAGTAAAACAGCTGTATGCGGTTGAAAAGAGGTGCGTAGTCGGTTCCCAGTTTATTTGCTGCACGATTTAGAAGATGCTCTGTTTTATAAAGTTAGTATCAACGTATTGTTACGCGCTTAATTTCCCTGCGATCACAAGCGCATGTCGGTCATAGCAGGATTAAGGGTAGCGTGAAGGTTAGAATCACATTGGAAGATCTTCTCTAACTGCTCTGTCCGCGTTTCTCTGCAGCTTTATTTCTCTACTTTCCTTCTAATGTCTCGGACATTCGTTTCGCATTTTCATTTAAGAAAAACTGATTATTCTGTCAGTGTTGTGTCAGTGCTGGTATGTTGCTAAAAGTTTTTGTTGACTACAGTTAATCGAATCCGTCGACGCACCATAGCATATACATATTCACGGAGAAAACAAGGAATAAAATAATTTAAAAAATGGTTACTACGTGCTATATTTGTGGTGTGGAAGAAAACCCTCTTTATCCACGATCATTTCATAAGTAATTTAAAAAATATATTTGTATTCAATATGAATGTAAACATATCGTAATTAATAATATATATACACATATATATAAGTGAAAATATATATGTAAAAAATTTACAGAATCCCAAAAAATGAAGAAATGCAAAAAAAATGGTTTCACGTTATTGGCCGTGATGTATTTTACAAAGGAGCAAAAATATGCAGTGACCACTTTACAAAAAATGACTATCATGAAATGAATGAATATAAACAAAATAAAATATTGAGAAAGACTGCAGTTCCATTAATTTTCGCGGAAGAAAATTGGTGAGAATGTTAAATTATAAATAAGAACATACATGTAATAATCTTACAGGAAGATGCAATAAATCCATTACATTGAAATATTTTGTTTTGTAGTAAACATGTGGAGGAGGATACAGATACCAATTTAAGCACAGATATAAATACAAATACAGCAGAAAATAATGACATAGACAATGAAAGAAATAGGTAAGAAACACTAAAGATACACTAAGATATACACCTAAAGGGAAAATAAAGTTATCGTAATATATAAGATAAAACATTAATGTATGTGAATATTTTTTGTTTTATAGTGAAAATACGAGTAAGAATTCCATTACGGACACAGATGCAGATATACATACACATGTAGCAGAAGATGTTAATAACATAAATATCCATAGCAACCACAGTAATAATCACATTAGAAAAAGGTGAGATATCTAAAGATTTAAATAATTTTTCCTATCGAGTATTATTCCAACAAATTATAAATTATCAAAATTTTATTTTCAGGAAATTGTCGCAAGAGAATTTTAGAAACTCAAAAATTAAAAAAATATTTGTAAACACTTCTAAACATGCTACAAAATGCTTCCGTAAAACAGATTTTGTGTCTGATGCAAAATGGGAGCAGTTTGTAAGATATGTATCATATATTCGAAATGAAACAAAAAATATGTGGCAAAAGAAACACCGTATGCAGAAGAAAGTTTTAACTTATAAAGATTTGCTTCAGGACCTGAAAAGTAAAAACTTTATAACAAATAATGGTATACATGCAATCAAAGTAAGTTGAGTTTAGCTATTTTTCATTCGCAGAAAGATTTGAAATTCACATTGTCCATAATGTTTATTCTTTTATAAGAAAGTTCATGATAACTCTTCAATCACAATGTGACTTCATCATAATATTGACTCTTATTGAAAGGTCCATGATAATGAAGCAAATGGTAGAACAATACTTGATTTCTACATCATGTTAAATTATGGTATAACAAATGTTGTGCGTATACATATACCCTCTCAATCTACAAATCTACAAATGCACTAATGATGTTATATCTTCGTTCTAAATAAGTTATTATGTATATGTCTATGCGTACTATGCAAATAAGCAAATTTGTTAAATAACATTTTAAGTATTCTCCATGAAAAAGCAATTTACGTTGTTAGTATTACATTTGATGGAGCAACTTCTAATATTGCAATGTGCGAGATACTAGGCGCACAGTTAAAACACGTCAATTTTGAACATATTGTTCCGTATTTTAAGCATCCTATTGTACAACCATTTGTTTCCTTGATTTCTTCTGTTTTTATATCTATATTTTGTACTTCCTTTTTCTTTATTTAAGATATATTGTCACCTATTATGCAACAGTTGCTACTTACAATGTTAAATAAGAAGCGAAAGAAGTCGTTCCCCGAAAGTTTAAAAAGTTTTGCATGCACGTTACATTTTCATTCGCCTGCAGCATATTTGTATGTAAGAAAAATGTTTTTAAAAAGTTTACCTCACCCCAGTACACTGCGCATGTGGACGCAGACAATTCGTAGTAATTCGGTATATCTGAACAATCGTTTAAAACTATACTCGATAAGGTGCAAAATGCTAGAGAGAAAGGAAAAAATTAAGTTTTCAATATAACTTTTGATGAAATGAATATTAAGAAAAAAGTTGATTGGGACGGCAAAGAATTACACGGTTTTATTGAAACGGGTATTAAAGATAGTAAGTCTGACAGTCTGCCACTTGCTACCCATATCCTTCTTTTTATGTTAGTGTGCATAAATGATCATTTTAAAATCCCAATTGCATTTTACGTTATCGAGGCATTAAATGGTAAGGAAAAAGCAAATTTGTTAAATAACATTTTAAGTATTCTCCATGAAAAAGCAATTTACGTTGTTAGTATTACATTTGATGGAGCAACTTCTAATATTGCAATGTGCGAGATACTAGGCGCACAGTTAAAACACGTTAATTTTGAACATATTGTTCCGTATTTTAAGCATCCTATTGACAAATCTAAAAATATTTATATTTTTTATAATGCATGTCACATGTTGAAGCTTGTGAGGAATGCAATTAGTAAAGGGGTTATTAAAGATAAAGACAAAAATGTAATAAGTTGGAACTTTCTGAAAGAATTAGTAAATGTGCAAACTGTGGAAAAATTACATGTTGCCAATAAAATGCGAAAAAGGCATATACACTTTTTTAATGAAAAGATGAAAGTTAATCTAGCAGCACAAACATTAAGTAATTCTGTGGCTGATGCATTGACGTTTTTAGAATATGAATTAAAAGAACCAAGATTTATAGGAGCTTCAACTACTGCAACATTTTATAAAACTTTCAATGACATTTGATATCTTAAATTCACGTAACATATACAATAAAACTGAAAATAAACATGCAATAATAAAAAATACATTATGTACTATTAAAGATAAAGCTAAAACTTTTATGCATTACATTGCTTCCTTAACAATAAATGATGTTCCCGTATTACAAAGCATCCTCAAAACAGGTTTCATTGGATTTATAATTAATTTGCAGAATGTTATTGCATTAGCAGAAGAATTATTTAATGTAAATGCAATAAACTTTCTTCTTACTTATAAATTATCACAGGACCATATCGAAACTTTTTTTTCATTGATTAGAAGAATGCATGGTTGGAATAATAATCCTAGCGTAAAGCAATTTAAGGTGTCATATAGAAAAATATTGCATTTAGCGAATGTGTCAGTCTCATTGAATGCTAATTGCATTCCACAAGATACTGTATTGCTAACACATTCACATGAATCTACGAATGATATACAAACAATTAACGAACATGTAGAACAAAATAAAGATACTATTTTAGAAGAAAGATCTTTAGAAGACGAACCTTCAGATCTTATCTTTATTGAGCATAATTATGTATTACATGATAAAAAAGTTAATGAATATGCTGAAGAAATCATTGCTTACATATCAGGATATGTTGCTAAAACTATTATGAAAAGAATTAATTGTTCAGAATGCAAGCAATTACTTTCAAATAATACATATAAACAGTTGAATATAGAGCGTACCAGTAAACTTATACAGATAAAGGATCGAGGCAACTTATGTGAAGCATCAAATGATGTGATTACGATATGTAAGATAGCATATAAAATAGTACGATGTAATCAACATAGACTATTTACAAATAAAAATATTCTTGCACATATGTGAGGCTGTACGCTCCATTCCTGTGCATATATTTGACTATAATAATCATATATTCGATCAAAGTCCACTTTTTGATCACCGAAACCAAATAATTAAATTAATTTTGAAAACATTTTTTAATTTAATTTTAAAACATGAAAGTACATCATTCGCAGATTCGATACAACGAGTTCGGATGAAAAATAATAAAATAACCTTGTTCAAAAATCAATAAATAAACAACAACTTATATAAAAATATATATTTTTTTAATAAAGATTATATTACTTTGTAATATTGATATTTTTATTACAACTTTTCCACACATATTCATGTATAAAATATTTAATCGTTTCAATATAAATGTTTACACGTAGTTTATAATAATTGAAACACATTTATCTCTAAATTTTAAACGGTTTTATTTAACATTACACAACTTTTTTTAACCTAACATCATGTATATAGCACATTAGATATTACTACGCATCACTGCGCATGCGTGAGCAGAGAAAGAAAGATACTCGGCACTTGCTTTCTGTCTCTTTCTACCTGATCTTCAGTCTTCACAAGAGTACACGCGCAGTCTATTCTTACTATGTCTATGGGTCTGCAGGAGCCAGAGGCAAATCTAGTTGACTTTGAGGGCCTCGTGCGGCGAAACTGCAAACCAATGCCGTGCGCGCGAGCGCAAGAGCAGGAAGGTTGGGTCAAGTCAGTTTGACAAGGATGAACGATCGATCGCGCTGTCCTTGTCATACTTACTCGGGCATTTCGCCGACCGATACACGGCGAGAAAATGCTTTCCAGGCTTTTGGGTGAGTGAGCCAAGCGTCGCAGCGACTTACGTGCAATACCATTTTACAAATTGACGTATTTTGTCTAGCTGACGTTATATATCACCACCAAATTATTATAGCATGTTCCTTATATTATTCCCGAGATCCCCACAAAGCCAGATTTCGCAATCCGGCCGTCCAAAATTTATGAAAAATAAATGAAGCGTCCGCCGTACCAAGCATCGCAGCGAATCACTCCAAAAATTATTTTACAAGATGCAAAATTTCGCCTCGTTGACGATACGTATAATTGCTAAACTGTTACAGCATCTTCCTTGAACTATCCCTGAGGACCTTACACAGCCAGATTTTACAATCCGGCTGTCCAAAATTTATAATATATATATAAAGTATCAGCCGTACCAGAAATTGCAGCGAGTCAGGTGGAATACCATTTTACAAGAAGCAATATTTTGCCTTATTGACGTAAATATGACCATGAACTTGTTATAGTATCTTCCTACAACTATTTCCGAGATCTTTACAGAGTTAGATTTTACAAATAGGCTGTTAACAATTTATTCAATACATAAAGAAAGCGTCAGCTGTACCAAATCGCAGCGAGTCAGGTGGAATACAATTTTACAAAAACAGATATATTGCCTCGTTGACAATATATACACTCAAACGCCAAAAACCCGGTACACTAAAAATTTGGGAAAAAATTACAAAATTTCAAATGATCATAACTTGGTAAATAATGAAGATACAAATATGCGCAGAAATGCAAAATGAAGCTTGAAACGTCTTCTTTAAGAATATCTGAATGGCAATTACGCTCGGCCATTTTTTTCAAAATGGCGGATGATAAAGTGAGAGGATGCAAAATTGATAATCAAAGGTCCGTGTTTGCGATGATGCATGGTGTGCATCAGGTATCGCAGCGTAATGGGACCAAATGCACATGAAAGTATAGAGTGTTATCTTTAAAATGCTACTTTACCGAGCTCGATGTGATCATTTTTCACTGAGTTGTTCCAAATTTTGCTAAAAATGCGGTTTTCTTGTTAAATTTGCATAATTCAGTGAATAAGTATCGCATCAAGCTCTACGACGAAGTATTTTAAAGAAAACATTCTATACTTTTAGGTACTTTTCGTCCCATTGAGCTGCGACACTTACTTTGCTCCATGCGCCGTCGCACGCTCGAACCTTTTTTTAGCAACTTTTCATGTTCTCCTTTTTATCACCCGCCATTTTGAAAAAATATCGTTGCGCACAATTTCGATAGATCTTTCGAAAAGTACGGTTTCAAAGCTTTCAAACCGTTTTTGAAATTTGCTGCTAGGATATTTAGGTGTCGAGATATTCAATTTCGAATTTGCAACAAATGTCGATTCAGCGAGGCTTAAGGGGCTAAGAGGCTCTGCGGTTCGTTTGGCTCTTTCATAATTTCAATAGCCGCGTTCATTATTCTCTATACAATAATTTACACAATTTTGCGAATTGGAAATTTAATTTTTATCAAAAGTTATCAATTTTTACCCTTCAGTTACGCATGATCACTGTGGTATACACTTTAGTTCGCGAAGCTGTCCCTAGCTCTCTACCTTCTCCGTACGATTGGCCATTATGGTGCACAGCTTGAATATGCTGTTCAGGATCGTGCCTGAGTTCGCGTTGACCCAGCGCGCGGGATGCCGAGTCGCTGGACGCCACCTGAACGTCGAAATTCCCTGGCGCTCCTAGTCCACGGAGCTGCCGCGACGCGGCGATCTGGATTGTCGCGCGCGCGAGCCCCTCGGCTCGCACGCGAGTTCGAGCTGCCCAGGGCATATAAGAGTGCCCGCGGAGACAATCAGAGATTGCCTTCGTACAGCTTTTGGCCTTCGTACGGTCCAGCGCCGATAGTGGGACTATCTCTTGTACGCTGGACTTCGCGAGTTTGTCAGTACGCCGGGCTTTAACGCCTGGCTTGACTGGATTTTTCTTAAATGTATGTGCCAAGACAATAAACAAAGACAAACAATTTTCCTTTTCCGAACATGTTCACTCCGATAAGCGCTGCCTCGTGCGACTTTTCTTTTTCCGTGATCTTTTCCTTTCGAGGCGCGTTGCTTCGTGCAACTTCATCAATTTAAACCATAATTGATTGTTTCGCATCGAAATGATTGCGTCGATTATGGCGACGATAAATCCTGAAAAGGCTGCTCAAGTTATTGCTTTAATTGAAGATGGCAGAAGTCGAAGGTACGTTGCTCAGGCACTTGATTTGTCAGTGTCAACTGTGCAACGTGCTTATGCCAGGTACTTACAAACCAATTCTTTCCATAGAAGGCCTGGTTCGGGACGTCCTCGATGTACCAATCACAATGATGACCGATTTATTGTTTCAAATTCGTTAAGAGACAGACATCGAACATCTGTTCAAATTAGAAACAATTTAAGGGATGTCCGCAACATTAATGTATCCGTTAACACCGTTCGGAGAAGATTAAAGGAACAAAATCTGCTTTCGCGCAGGCCAGCAGCTGTACCTTTGCTTAAATGTCACCATCGCGTAGCTCGACTCAATTTTGCAGTTGAGCATAGAGACTGGACTTACGCAGACCGGAGCAAAGTACTCTTTAGCGATGAATCTCGTTTCTGTGTCTATTCTCCAGATGGACAAGAACGAGTTTATCGTCGCGGTGGAGAACGATTTGCAGACTGTACGGTAAGTGAGAGGCATAGCTACAATGGAGGCTCTGTAATGATTTGGGCAGGAATTTCAGCTAATGCTCATACAGATCTGCACTTTTTTGACAAGAATATGAACGCAGATGTATACGTGGAAGACATACTCATTCCGTATGTTGTTCCGTACGCACCCTTCATCGGAGAGAACTTCTTGTTTATGCAAGACAATGCTCGACCACACACTGCGAGAAGAGTGCTTGATTTCTTCGATGAAGTTGGCATAAATCGACTCGATTGGCCAGCAAATAGTCCAGATTTAAATCCAATCGAACACTTATGGGACAACCTCGGCAGGAAAGTACGAAATCACGTACCTGCTCCTCAGTCACTGCGAGAACTGCGAATAATTCTCGAAAACGAATGGAATACAATTACGCAGGATAAAATTAAAAGACTAATAAGGAGTATGCCTGATCGTATGAATGAGGTAATACGCGCACGAGGCAGTCATACCCACTATTAGTACACACACACCACACACACAGCAGAGAGAGTTTGGAGTCATTAATTACTGCAGGAGTGACGAACTGCGGGGTCCTTATCTTTGCTGTAACACCACACACACACACACACACACACCACAAGGAGGGTGTGAAATCTTGAAATACTGTGGAGCTGACGAACCGCGGGGTCCTTATCCTTGTGGTATACAAACACACACACACACACACACACACACACACACACACAAAACATACAATGGGACTTTTCCTACCAGTAAAACTCCATGCGGTTTATATTGGGAAGACTTACAACCATAATTTGAGCTAATGACAGCGGTATCTTAAAACGCAATTCATCTTTATTACGTAATATCGATTACGCAAAATGAAGAACCTAAATTGAATTTTACTTTCATTTCCCTGGCTTTCAAAATAATAAATGCAAATCATTGAATATATTGTGCAGGTTATGTAAATTATTATATAGAGAAACATGAACACAGCTATTGAAATTATGAAAGAGCCAAACGAACCGCAGAGCCTCTTAGTCCCTTAAGCCTCGCTGAATCGACATTTGTTGCAAATTCGAAATTGAATATCTCGACACCTAAATATCCTAGCAGCAAATTTCAAAAACGGTTTGAAAGCTTTGAAACCGTACTTTTCGAAAGATCTATCGAAATTGTGCGCAACGATATTTTTTCAAAATGGCGGGTGATAAAAAGGAGAACATGAAAAGTTGCTAAAAAAAGGTTCGAGCGTGCGACGGCGCATGGAGCAAAGTAAGTGTCGCAGCTCAATGGGACGAAAAGTACCTAAAAGTATAGAATGTTTTCTTTAAAATACTTCGTCGTAGAGCTTGATGCGATACTTATTCACTGAATTATGCAAATTTAACAAGAAAACCGCATTTTTAGCAAAATTTGGAACAACTCAGTGAAAAATGATCACATCGAGCTCGGTAAAGTAGCATTTTAAAGATAACACTCTATACTTTCATGTACATTTGGTCCCATTATGCTGCGATACCTGATGCACACCATGCACCATCGCAAACACGGACCTTTGATTATCAATTTTGCATCCTCTCACTTTATCATCCGCCATTTTGAAAAAAATGGCCGAGCATAATTGCCATTCAGATATTCTTAAAGAAGACGTTTCAAGCTTCATTTTGCATTTCTGCGCATATTTGTATCTTCATTATTTACCAAGTTATGATCATTTGAAATTTTGTAATTTTTTCCCAAATTTTTAGTGTACCGGGTTTTTTGCGTTTGAGTGTATAACCGCCAAATTAAATATGGTATCTTCCTTGAATTATCCCCAAGAACCCTACAGAGCCAGATTTTGCAATCCGGTCAAAAATTTATCATATATTAATAAAGCGTTCGCTGTACCAAGCGCCGCTGCGAGTCAGTCGAAATATCGCATGTGTCGTACGAAACATCGCAGCGAGTCCTGCGAAATACCATATTACAAGAAAAAATATTTTTCCTCGTTGTTGTCATATATCAGCACCAAATTGTTATAATATATTCCTCGATCTATCCCCGAGGTCTCTACAAAGCCAGATTTCGCAATCAGGCCGTCTAATATTTATCGTATATAAAAGACTGTACCGAGTATTGCAGCATGTCACGTACAATTTTGGAACATGAGAAATATTGCCTCGTTAATGTAATATATCGCCATCAAATTGTTCGGTCATATTCCTTGTATTATTTCTAACGTCACTATAAAGCAGGGTTTTGATTATTAACACATTGCGACCGCTCCTAGCGACTAGGAAGCGGGCAATGTCGCGACGATCTGTCCGTCGCCCTCCGCCTAGGCACAAAAATTTTCACGAACGAATGTTGGGCGCCAGGCACGAGTATCGGGCCCACCAACACTAACTAGGCGGCGGCGAGTCGACGCGATCTTCTACGAACTCGACAGCTCCTGCACTTTTAAGTCGGAGTTGGGGTAGGTCTCTTGTGGGGATTAGGAGGGGAACCCGACGGGTAATTAAATTAGTTAACATGTACGATGTGGAACAAATAGTAATCCAAGTGTATTTTCGTTACTTTGATCGGTAATACAAGTCTTTTGACTCCTGACGGAGAAGCGACAGCGATCTCGATAGATCCGCGCGACCTACGACCCGCGATTCCGATAGCGATAAACCCCCGCTCGTTGAGAGAGAGAAACGCTCTGTTCCCCGCGTTCCGCGGAAAGACCGACAGACGGCTTCGGTGACCGATCTACAATCCAAATTTTCACACAAAGTCCGACAGCCGCTGACTAGTTCCACCGCGCAAACGGCTCGCACGAACAAACGGAGTCGTACAGAGTGATACTCTTTCAATTTTCGCCCGCTGGCGGCAGCCTCCTTCCGGACAGTCGCTCCTCCGCTCGTCCGCTCCGCTCGCTCCTCCTCGCTTCCGGCGCTCTCACGATAGCTCTCTCTCTCTCTCTCTCTCTCTCTCTCTCTCTCTCTCTCTCTGGCCTGCCTCGCTCGCTCTCGCTACCTCTCTCCGGGATCCGCACGCGCACGATGCACTGCACGCCCGTGCACCCACGACACCAAACCAAAATACGATAGCTTCCCTAAGCTCGCGAGGTCTTTCTCGACAACAATTTTTAGTTCGCTCTCTATTCGCGTCTTCGCCGGAAGTGAGATCCCTTCCTCCGATCTCGAGCGACGTTGCTTCTGTTGCTTCAATTTTTTTTTCTTCCGGGATCACGACATCGAGAGGCGGCTCTTTATCTTCTCTTTTGTCGCCAAGCCTCTTCCGTGTGATCCAGGTTCCTCGTTAGCAGGTGTCGTGTCCCGGTTTGTTTTCGTGCCTACGATAATAGACAAAAATACATCGACAGCGGTGCGATCTTAACGACACAATTGTTCGAAACCCAAAATTATAAGCGGGCCAATGACATCACCTGAGATCTTTTAGGGCTCGCGGCGGCTCCCCGAGGCCTTCCTCCTTTCCTCTCGGTCTCCCTTCTCTGGTCCGCCGCTCCTGCTGGTCGGAGGCTACTCGCAGCGAAGGGGCACACACTTCTAGGGGCGCGGGGGTATCACCAAAAAAAACAGCAATCTCGCACTCGTCGGTACGAGATCGCTCGCCATCAAAATATATCCGCGATTTCCTTCCCGAAACTACGCAGCTCGCCTCGCGATTGCGGCCGAGCGCGACATCCCGGGGACCCCCTCGGAGGCCCTCCGCTTCTTGTGACGGGCGACCTCGAAATCGCCATGTCACAACATATCACGTGTAGTAAAAAGAAATCCATTATTTTTACATGAAATTGAAGGCTTTAATTACCATAGTTAGAATGATCCGATTTAGGTCAAATATGCGCCGTTTTGTTCGATAACTTGTTGCTATTTTGAAGATAATTTCATTATGCCTCTCTCATAGAAGCCCTCGTCCCTATTGGCAAAAAATTGAGACAGTCGATTTTCACAAGCCTCTCTTGAAGCGAATTTTTCACCAGCAAAATTGTTCGCCATGGACAGGAACAGATGGTAATCACTTGGTGCCAGGTCCGGACTATAAGGTGGATGCATAAGAACCTCCCAACCAAGCTCCCGGAACTTCTGGCGAGTCACTATCGATGTGTGTGGCCTGGCGTTGTCCTGATGGAACACAATTCCTCTCCTATTGGCCAAAGCTGGCCGCTTCTGGGCGATTGCTCCCTTCAGACGGTCCAATTGTTGACAGTACAGTTCCGAGTTAAGAGTTTTGCCGTAGGGGAGCAGCTCATAGTAGATAATTCCCTGCCAATCCCACCAAACACACAGCAAAACCTTCCTGGCCGTCAATCCTGGCTTGGCCACCGTTTCCGCCGGCTCACCGCGATTCGACCACGACCGTGGTCGAATCGCGGTGAGCCGGCGGAAACGGTGGCGGAAACGGTTTTCGCTTGACGTTGTCGTAAGTGATCCACTTTTCATCACCAATGACCAACCGCTTCAGAAATGGGTCGATTTTGTTGCGATTCAGCAGCGATTCGCAGATGGAAATTCGGTCCATGAGGTATTTTTTTGGTTAACTCATGTGGCACCCATACATCGAGCTTCTTTTTGTATCCAGCCTTATTCAAATGGTTCCAAACGGTTTTTGTGCAATCTTTAGCTCTTGGGCAATCGAAACAGTGCTTACATGACGGTTGGACTCGACAATGTCCATGATTTTATCGATATTTTCGACAATTGGCCTTCCAGTGCGTGGTGCAACTTTGACATCGAAATTACCGGAACGGAATCGACGAAACCAAAATTGCGCGTGATTGGCTGTTACAATATCAGGACCATAAACACTATTCACATTTTCAGCCGCCTGGCTTGCGTTTTCGCTTTTATCGAAGAAAAACTGTAAAATATAGTGTATTTTCTCTTTGCTAGTGTCCATCTTTGACGCGCGCTCAAACAAAACTGAATCAATTAATCACAAAACTGTCACAAAAGTTTTTTTAGTACGAAATCTCATCTTTCTAACGCCATCTAGTGGAACCCGATCGGACTTATACAACACGAGATACAGATAACTAAAGCCATCTATTGGAAAAATAATGAATTTCTTTTTACTATACCTGATATATATATTATAAGCGACTGTACGGGACAACAACAGGTAACTGTTAACTATTAACTCCTACAAGTAACTGTAGGAACCATTAAAGTTGTGATATTAGAAGTTTATTAATGAATTTATTTTTATTTCTTATATTTCAAGACCGATTTTGTAAATATATACGAAGGTGGTCCGATAAGTACTTAGCCTACAAAAGAAAAACGAAAATTTTGGAAAAGTGACGATTTATTTCTCAACATAGTCTCCTTTTAGCTCGATACACTTGACCCAGCGATGCTCCAACTTCTTTAACCCGTCTGAAAAATACGTTTTCTCGAGGTCTGCAAAGTAGGCCTCCGTGGCGGCGATGACCTCCTCATTCGACTCAAATTTCTGCCCGGCGAGTGACTTTTTCAAGTTTGGAAACAAAAAGAAATCGCACGGGGCCAAATCTGGAGAATACGGTGGATGGGGCAGCAGATCGTAGCCTAATTCGACCAATTTGACCGTGGCGAGGGCGGAGATGTGAGCCGGTGCGTTGTCATGGAAGAGCACTTTTTTCTTCGCCAAATGGGGCCGTTTTTTCTGCAATTCGGCGTCGAATCGGCCCAATAATTCGGCATAGTACAGCCCTGTGACCGTTTTGCCCTTCTCCAGGTAGTCGATGTAGATCACACCTTGTGAATCCCAGAAAACGGTGGCCATCACCTTTCCGGCCGATAGGACAGTCTTCGCCTTCTTCGGAGCACGTTCGCCGGGTGAAGTCCACTGTTTCGACTGTTCCTTGGTCTCTGGTGTGTACCAGTGGATCTATGTTTCGTCGACGGTCACGAAACGACGCAGAAACTCCTTCGGATTGCGCTTAAACAGCGTCAAACACTGCTCTGAAGTGGCCTCACGGTTGCGCTTGTTGTCCGGAGTGAACAAACGCGGCACCTATCGCGCCGACAGCTTTCTCATGCCCAAAATTTCATGCAGGATATGACCCACGCGGTCTTTTGAGATGCCTACTGCTCAGCTATCTCGCGCACCTTCAATCGGCGGTCTGCCAATACGAGATCGTGGATTTTTGTCATGTTATCCTCCGTGGTAGCCGTTTTCGGGGCACCTGGGCGTGGCTCATCAAAAACCGACGTGCGACCACGTTGAAACTCGTTAAACCAATTTTTGACGGTCGCCATCGAAGGAGAAGAGTCACCGTACATAGCATCCAAGCGCTCTTTGATTTCGCTGCGCGATTTCCCTTCCAAAAACAAGAATCGAATCACCGACCGATATTGCTCTTTTTCCATTTTTCTAAAATCCGCGGACACGCCCGCTTCCACACGCGGTCAAAACAAAACTACGAGTCCGATTCGGCTGAAATTTCGACAGTAGCCGTCTACGAGAATGTATTACACGATAGTAAATTTCTCTTGCGATAGTGGCGCCATCGGGCGGTGAGGCTAAGTACTTATCGGACCGTCCTCGTATATAGGGTGCTAAATTTTAAACGTAACAAGGTAAGAAATCTCGAAAACTATGAAAGATATTAAAAAAAACTAAAACACGTTTTCTATGATTTTGAAGGGGAAAGAGAATGGCATTATCAGTTTTTTATTTGGAAGACATTTTCAAAGTTGGTTGAAAGTCAACTTAATTTTTTTAAGTTGGAACCCAATTTTTTATTATATCTTCTTTTTCTACCAATTAATTTGAACAACTTTTGTCTGAAATATTTTTTTATTTGCCTAATATTTTTTTAGAAATGTTTAAGGAAAACTTGGTAACTTTTTAAACATTTAACTTACGATATCTCGCTAACTATTCGTCGACAGAAAAAATAGTATTAGATTTTTTCACTTTATTTACTATCAAGAATATACTACTATAATAATATCCTAACTTTTGTTAATGTAATAATTCTGAAATTTCCAAAGGTCTATAAGTTAACAAAAGTTAGGGCATTCTTATAATAATGTATTCTTGATATTAAATAAAGTAAAAAAGTCTAATAATATTTTTTCTTTCGACGAATAGTTAGCGAGATATCGTAAGTTAAATGTTGGAAAAGTTACCAAGTTTTCTTTAAATATTAAATATTTCAAAAAATACTAGACAAATAAAAAAATATTAGGTGCGCAACTAAGTTCCCGCTGTTTTTCAAGAGATGGCTCCAGTAGTAAGTGCTGGTCGATTGTGACATAACCAAAACGTCATGAACCAAGCTTAGACATATGGTAAACAAACCGCTTTGACACATTAGTGATTTTGTTTTTGCGTCATATACTTTTGGTTGTGTGAAAATGTCTGATTTTGTGCCAAATAATCGTCATTTGCGGGAAGTGTTGCTTTTCTTCTTTCATTCAAAGAAAACGGCGGCTGAAGCGCATCGAGAACTCCAAAAAGTTTATGGAGATGCTGCTCTAAGTGAAACAACGTGCCGTAATTGGTTCCGTCGCTTCAAAGACGGTGATTTCGATGTTGACGACCGTTCGCGTGAAGGAAGGCCAAAAACCTTCGAAGACGCTGAATTGGAGGCATTGCTCGATGAGGATCCGTGCCAAACGCAAAAAAGAGCTTGCTTCAGCATTAGGAGTTACCCGCCAAGCCATTTCCAAGCGATTGCATGCGTTGGGAATGATTAAAAAACAAGGAACTTGGGTTCCTTATGATTTGAAGCCAACAGACGTTGAGCGTCGTTTTTTCGCCTGTAAACAACTGCTCCAGCGGCAAAAAAAGAAGGGTTTTCTTCATCGCATCGTTACGGGTGATGAAAAATGGATTCATTACAGCAACCCAAAGAGAACAAAATCATGGGGACTGTCCGATCATGCTTCTACGTCGTCGGCTCGGCCGAATATTCACGCTGCGAAGGTTTTGCTGTGTATTTGGTGGGACCAGGGCGGTGTTATTTATTATGAGCTGTTGAAACCGAACGAAACCATCACTGGGGAACGGTATCGAACTCAATTGATGCGATTGAGCTGAGCACTGCGTGAAAAGCGGCCACAATACGAGCAGAGGCACGAAAAAGTGATTCCACAGCATGACAGCGCTCGGCCTCACGTTGCCAAATCCGTTAAAACCTACTTAGAAACACTCAAATGGGAAGTTCTATCCCACCCGCCATATTCCCCAGATATTGCGCCGTCCGATTATTACTTGTTCCGTTCGATGGCACATGGTCTGGCTAATCAGTAGTTCCTCTCATATGAAGACATCTCAAAATGGCTTGATTCGTCGATAGCTTCAAAAGACGAACACTTCTACCGTGACGGTATTCGAGCTCTGCCAGAAAGATGGGAAAAAGTTGTCGCTAGCGATGGGCAATATTTTGAATGATTCATTTGTAACCATTTTTTCACAATAAAGTTGCATTTTCATCAAAAAAACAGCGAGAACTTAGTTGCGCACCTAATATTTCAGACAAAAGTTGTTAAAATTAATTGGTAGAAAAAGAAAATATAATAAAAAATTGGGTTTTCTATTTTAAAAAATTAAGTTGACTTTCAACTGACCTTGAAAATGCCCTCCAAATAAAAAACTGATAATGCCATTCAATTTCCCCTTCGAAATCATGGAACAGATGTTTTAGCTTTATTTAATATCTTTCATAGTTTTCGAGATTTTTTACCTGTTACGTTTGAAATTTAGCATCATGTATATATATTTACAAAATCGGCTGAAATATAAGAAATAAAAATAAATTCATTAATGAACTTCTAATATTACAATAACTTTAATGGTTCCTACAGTTACTTGTAGGAGTTAACAGTTAACAGTTACCTGTTGTTGTCCCGTACAGTCGCTTATAATATATATATTGGGTGAGTGCAAAAGTTCATGCGGAGTTTGTGAGTAAAAGTTACACAGTGATTAGGCAAACAAAAATCTTTATTCAATCAATGATATATTCTCCATCGTTTTCTATAATCTTTTCCCAACGTTCTGGCAGCATACGGATGCCTCGATCATAAAAACTGCGCGGTTTAGATTCGAAGAACGAAGAGACGCCGTTTTTTAAGGCCTCCAAAGAGTCAAAGTTTTTTCCATTTAATTTTGCAATGACCGGAACAAGTGATAGTCAGATGGTGCGATATCAGTAGAATACGGTGGATGCGTTAAGACATCCCATTTCAGGCTCTTCAGTTTGCGCAGCGTCTTTTTCGAAACGTGTGGTCTGGCGTTGTCGTGATGAAAGACGACTCCCTTGCGATTTGACAAAATCGGACGTTTCTCTTTTATTTCTCGATTCAGATTGGTTAATTGGCGATAGTGGGAGTCCAAATCATACTTGTCCGAATCAATCGTTTCGCCAGCGGGGAGAAGCTCGAAATAGATTATGCCCTTGCAATCCCACCAAACAGAGAGCATCACCTTCATCGGGTGCAAACTGGCCTTTGGCATTGCGTCACCATGCTCACCTGATTGTTTCCATGTCCGTTTGCGCTGAACATTGTTGTAGAGGACATTTCTCATCGCCCGTCACTAGTCGATCCAAAAACGACTCGTTATTGAGCCACCCGAGTAAAGAAACGGCTGCAGAAATTCGCTTGATTTTGTTCTTCTCGGTCAGCAATTGGGGCACCCATATATCGAGCTTCAAATCGAATCCCATCTTTTTTAAACGCCGAAAAGCGGTTGATTGGTCAACGTTTAGTGCTGTAGCAACTTCTTCTGTTGAAATTCGCGGATTATTGAGCACTAAAGTACGCAAAACATCGTCATCAATGTTAGAAGGTCGACCAGAGCGTGGCTCGCTTCAAGGTTAAATTCTCCGCGCCGAAATTTAGCAAACCATTTTTCCACAGTTCGTTTAGCTGGTGCTTCATCCTGATAAACATCCTGAATGTTTTTTACGGCTGCGGCAACGTTTATTCCCTTCCGAAACTCGTAAAGCATAACATGCCGTAAATGCACCTTATCGATACTCATTTTTAAAGTGATATTTCTCGAAGCAGTTTGTATGAAAACAAATGATTTTTTTTTAATAACAGCTGAAGACGTCACCTTTCCAACGTTATATAATATGTAGATGGAAGTATTAATGACAACACTTTACGACGCTTATAACTCCATCTATTGAAACTCCGCACGAACTTTTGCACTCATCCAATATATACAGGGTGTTATAAAAGTCCCGGAAGAGCAGAATAACTCGAAAAATATGAGTCCTAGACAAAATGCGAAGCACCGAGTTTTTATGATTTTTTCTTGGCTATCTGACGGTGACTTTGGATTTGACCTTGACAATGACCTTGAAGTTCATTTCAAGATCAGGTCAATTTTTTTAAATGGGACCCCATACTTTTGACCCCAGAAATGAAAAGAGAGGAAAATTTTACGTTCGGATATGACCTTAAAACTGCTAAATTTGACCTCTGAAGGTCACATAAAGGTCTAAGCTTGTTTTAGGCTGAAAACGCGAATATCTTCGAAAATGCACCTGCTAGGGAGCAATGTTACGCATAAGAATAAGAATGTAAAGGTCAACGAGGGACATTCAGCCGTGACCTTGCCCTTATTCTCGAGGTCACGAGTTAATAATTATTAAGGTCAAACCGGACTTTTTTAGGACTGAAAATCCATACTTCGACCTAAAAGTGTCAAGATTGAAAAATTTTACGTTCAACTATGACGTTTCCAACCTTGACCTTATTCTCAAAATTATGCGTTTTACGTTACTTCACTGATCGTGAAGTCTACTGAAAGTAAAGCGTCTCGGAACCTGACCACTGAAGGCAAGGTGTCTCAAACCCGACCATTGAAGGCAAGGTGTCTCAAACCCGGCCACTTAAGGCAAGGTGTCTCAAACCCGACCACTGAAGGCAAGGTGTCTCAAACCCGACTACTGAAGGCAAGGTGTCTCAAACCCGGCCACTTAAGGCAAGGTGTCTCAAATCCGACCATTGAAGGCAAGGTGTCTCAAATCCGACCACTGAAGGCAAGCTGTCTCAAACCCGACCACTGAAGGCAAGATGTCTCAAACCCGATCACTGAAGGCAAGGTGTCTCAAACCCGACCACTGAAGGCAAGGTGTCTCAAACCCGGCCACTTAAGGCAAGGTGTCTCAAATCCGACCACTGGAGGCAAGGTTTAGTTAATCCCGGCCACCGAAGGCCACCGAAGCATCTTGTAACTCGGTCTGAGTTTACAAGAGATGTTCAAAATGTTCCCCATTGACCGTTTGATAGTGTGCTAAGCGGACGTACAAATTGTCAGTCGCACTCCTTATCATTTCTGGAGGTATTGCAGCACATTCGTCTATGATCCGTTGTTGTTGAAGCTCATCCAGGTTACGAGGTTTAGTGAAATAAACTTTATTTTTTATGTAGCCCCAAAGAAAGAAATCAAGTGGTGCAATGTCGGGTGATCTCGGTGGCCATTCGATTGTGCCTCTTCTACCTTTCCATCGATTAGGGAATGTATCGTTTAAATAGTTCCGAACAATGCGTCCATAATGTGGCGATGCCAAACATCATCAAAATTATCACCAACGATCTCCTGTATTGATGGAACAATTTGGTCTGTTAGAAGCTGCAGATAGGTTTCTGAGTTCAAATTCCCACTTATAAAAAAGGCCCAAGCACTTGATTATCATGAAGACTTGCCCAAACATTCAATTTTTGAGGTCACTGCGTATGTGCTTCAAGCATCCAATGAGGATTTTCGTTGTCCCAATATTTAAAATTATGGCGGTTTACCTTACCAGTTCAATTTCAAAAGACGCTTCGTCTGAAAAAACGGTATTATGTACAAAGTTTGGTTGCTGATCAATTCTTTGCGTCATAACTTCTGAAAATTGCACCCTGCGGTCAAAATCATCCTCATTCAACTCATGGTGGAGATGAATTTTGTAGGGGTGGAACTTAATGGTCTTTAGATTTTTGGAAATTGACAATACACTCATTTGAGCTGTTGAGATGCCTTTCTAATTGACAATCTGGGATTTTCAACAAATGATTGGGCTACTTCAAATTGTCGCTCTTCTGTTGTTTGGGACCTTGGCCTCCCAGATTTTTTGCGGTTTTTATTACTCCCAGTTTTTACAAATCGTCTGATGGTGCGAGATACAGTCGATATTGAAATACCTTCGCCTTCATTACGAAAGTTTTCATTGAACAGCAATCTCACTTCACTGTATGACCTTTGTCTATCTTCCCATCTTCTCATCATCAATAGCGAAACTCTCTCATGCTCTGTAAGAGAAGCCATTTGGAATTGAAAACAAAAAATTTGCAAAAATTTGGTATAAAAAATTCGGTTTCTTTACCTTTAAATAAAAATAATAAGTAATATACCATTGATCGTTAATAATAATATGATAATAATTCAAAATGGACTAGAATGACATCAAAACTTGTTAAATCGATGAAAACTCAAAAACAATCTATTATCTGTTTGACACTGATAGAATCGAGACAAATAAAAACTTTGAAGCATACACTTTATCGATGGCGAACAAATTTTTCGGATACCGATTCTGGGATTTTTGAGCTCGCTAAAACTGAATCCGGCATCGGATTTTGCAAATTCAAGATGGCCGATTCAAGATAGCGGCCGATATTTAAGAATAACAAAAATTGGATCTCGTTTAAGGAGTTCTTGAAGTCGTTTCTGAAATCGAATCCTACGTTGGATTTTACAAATTCATGACCGATCCAAAATGGCGCCCTATATTGAGGAATTACCAACAATCGTAGTGTGACCTCATACCTGACGTAAAATCTCACTCTTCACATTACGGGGGGGGGGGGGTACAAATATGTGTTTCCAGCCTAAAAAATTAATTGACCTTGATATGACTGACACATAACCTTAAGAACAAGGTCAAGGTTCAAAACGTCATATTTGAACGTAAAATTTTTCAATCTGGACACTTTTAAGTCAAAAGTATGGATTTTCAGTCCTAAAAAGTCCGGTTTGACCTTAATAATAATCTTAACTCATGACCTTGAGAATAAGAGCAAGGTCACAGCTGAATGTCCCTTGTTGACCTCTAAATTCTTATTCATATGCGTAACATTGCTCCCTAGCAAGTGCATTTTCGAAGATATTTGCATTTTCAGCCTAAAACAATCTTAGACCTTTATGCGACCTTCAGAGGTCAAATTTGACAATGTTCAAGGTCATATCCGAACGTAAAATTTTCGCTCTTTTCATTTCTGGGGTCAAAAGTATGGGGTCTCATTAAAAAAATTGACCTGACCTTGAAATGACTTTCAAAGTCACTGTCAAGGTCAAATCCAAGGTCACCGTCAGATAGCCAGGAAAAAATCATAAATACCCAGTACTTCGCGTTTTTTCTAGGACTCATATTTTTCGAGTTATTCTGCTCTTCCGGGACTTTTATAACACCCTGTATATATATATGATATATCATATATATATACAGGGTGAGTCAATTAAAGTGTTACAGACTTATATCTTGGAAATGAATAATTTTAGAGAAAAATGTTTCAGACAAAAGTTGTATGATGTCAAATGAGACATAAGAAGGTATTATTGATTAGACCTTGATTAGCCATTTGAAGGTTACGTGAAAATCACCAACAATTTTTCAAATGGAACGCGCTACTTATTTTGGCATATTCTTATAACGTATTTCAAGAGCTTTCCAAAACACTATAACAAAGTATTTTTTTGTTAAGTACATCCCGAGTTATGAAGCTTCAAAGTTGCAGTACCGCCGGCATTTGCATTATCCAAGGTGTACCGCGTGGAGGTTGCACGATCGGATTTACACTTCTTGTGTGCGTGCATGCGTGTGTGTGTGTGTGTGTGCGTGCGTGTGTGTGTGTGCGTGCGCGCGCGCGCGTGTGTGTGTGTGTGTGCGCGTGTGTGTGTGCGTGCGACACGCACGCAAGAGGTGTAAATCTGTCCGTGCAACCTCCACGCGGTACACCTTGGTTAATACAAATGCCGGCGGTATTACAACTTTGAAGCTTCATAACTCGGGATGTACTTAACAAAAAAATACTTTGTTGTAGTGTTTTGGAAAGCTCTTGAAATATGTTATAAGAATATGCCAAAATAAGTAGGGCGTTCCATTTGAAAAATTGTTGGTGATTTTCACGTAACCTTCAAATGGCTAATCAAGATCTAATCAATAATACCTTCTTATGTCTCATTTGACATCATACAACTTTTGTCTGAAACATTTTTCTCTAAAATTATTTATTTCCAAGATATAAGTCTGTAACACTTTAATTGACTCACCCTGTGTATATATATATATATGTGTGTTAATAATCAAAATCCTGCTTTATAGCGATGTTACATATAATACAAGGAATACGGCGGAACAATTTGATGGTGATGTATTACGTTAACAAGGCAATATTTTTCATGTTCCAAAATTGTATTGTACGTGACATGCTGCAATGCCCGGTAGAGTCTTTTATATACGATAAATGTTAGGCGGCCTGATTGCGAAATCTGGCTTTGTAAAGACCTCGGGGATAGATCGAGGAATATGTTATAACAATTTGGTGCTGTTATATGATAGCAAAGAGGTAAAATATTTTTTCTTGTAACATGGTATTTCGCGGGACTCGCTGCGATGTTTCGTACGACACACGCTTTATTAATATATGATAAATTTTTGACGGCCGGAATGCAAAATCTGGCTCTGTAGGGATCTCGATAATAGTTCAAGGAATATTTCATATCAATTCGGCGGTTACATATATATTACTTCAACAAGGCGGAATATCTCTTCTTGTGAAATTGTATTCGCGTAATCCGCCTTAACTCTTGATGCATCTTTATTTATTTATAATAAAAGTTAGACGGCCTGATTGCAAAATCTGGCTTTGTGAGGATCTTGGGAATAGTTTTAGAGATATGCTATAACAATATGATGATGATATATTACATTAGTGAAGTAATATATCTCATTTTGTAAAATGGTATTGTACGCGATCCGCTCCGACATTTCATATATCTTTATTTATTTATGATACATTTTTCACGGCCTGACTGCGAAATCTAGTTCTGTAGGTTTCTCGGGGATAGTGTAAAAAAGATGCTATAACAATTTGGCGGTGAAACATATCGTCAACGAGGTGAAATTTTGCATCTCCTACAATGATTTTTCGATTGATTCGCTCCAACGCTTGGTACGACGGGCACTTTATATATATATTTTAAATTTTTGACGACCGGATTGCAAAATCCGGCTTTGTACCGATCTCGGGAATAGTACGAAGAAGATGCTGCAACAATTTGGTAATAATACCGTCAAAGAGAGTATCGTCAAAGAGACGAAATATTGCATCTCGTAAAATGATATTTCGAGTGATTCGCAGCTACGCTTGGTACAGCGGACGCTTTATTATTGTATTATAAATTTTTGACGGCCGGATTGCAAGATCTGGCTCTGCAGGGGTCAGGAATAGTTCAAGGAAGATACCATAATAATTTGGCGGTTATACGTATTGTCAACGAGGCAATATATTTGTTCTTGTAAAATTGTATTCCGCCTGATTCGCTGCGATATTTGGTACAGCTGACGCTTTAATTATATATAATAAATTGTTGACGGCCTGTTTGTAAAATCTAACTCTGTAGAGATCTCGGGAATAGTTGTAGGAAGATGCTAAAACAAGTTCATGGTCATATATTACGTCAAGTCAAAATATTGCTTCTTGTAAAATGGTATTCCACCTGACTCGCTGCAACTCCTGGTACGGCTGATGCTTTATTTATATATATCCCCTTAATAAAAAGTGCGTGTCACAGAAATCTCGAAAGTATCGAATGAATCTCGAAACGTTGAAGTCTCTTTTCCGCGATGCTGATTGGCTCGATCCGTTGCGGCTAGATTCGTGCCGCTTGCAGCTGTCACAGTTCGGGTGACAGATTCTTGAAAAAGTTGCGTATATGCAATTTGGTTAAAATTTTGTGCGTATAGAAAGAAAGAAGAGAGTAATAGAAGGAAGACAGAGATACGAAGTGAGATAGGTATGTATATCTCAAAACTGTAATATACGTAATATAAACTGTAATATAACTGTAATATACGTAATTTGGTGAAATTTTGTGCGTAATATAGAGAGAGAGAGAGAAGAGAATACGGCCTATGTGTGTCGGTTTGGCTTTATACGGTGGGGGCTTTCGTGCGGTTGAACATTAGCGCCAAAACACCGTTCCATCGTAGAAAGAGAGGGAATATGTAGCAATACTGCCAGTATACTCGCACGGCAGCAAGAAGAAGGAAGACAGAGATACGAAGAGAGTTAGGTATGTTATGGTTACGATAACATCTTCTATAGAGATATTCATATATACATGTTCATATGTACCCAAATAGAACAAATCAGTTACGGAAATATCAAATTGACGTCAAGATGTCGAAATAATGTGAAAATGACGTCATTTTAATTTTTCTGTTACTGTGTTCTACTTATTGGTAGTTTCAGTGAGACCTACTTATTGGTAGTTTCAGTGAGAATATACATAATAATTAATATTGTTTGTTTTCTTTTCAGATGTACAACAGTTCGTTTGTGAAGAAAATATATAAAAGAAATATTAGAAATATTAGAAATATATTAGAAAAAGATATAAAAGTAGATATAATATTGATATTGTAAATAATTTAGTTTTAAGCATTAGTTAAGAGAAGTTAAGAGTTTATTCTATTGTAATTTATATAATATATATAAATAATAGTGTAAGTATTGTAATTCATTTGTAACAAATTAATAAAGTACATATTTGACGATGTAATGACAACATGATGATGATGATGATGATGATGATGATGATGATGATAATTATAGGTAGTGCGCATTTGTGTTAATAGTAAGAGATTGAAGTTCAATGTGTATAATTTATTCTCTAACAAAAACTAACTACAATTTTATAAAAATATATTAATAAACATATTTGAGTGTATTAATATTTTTTTAAAATACCACGGCGTAAAATTGAGCGTACTCCAGAAGAAGAACAAGAACTTCATCAACTACAAACTAACAAACTACTAACAAACGAAAGGAAAATCAACGTCATCGTCGTGAAATACAAAAAACAGTTAATAATACATTAAATAGAGTTGAATCTAAAAATAGAGTAATTGAAATTAGTAATGACGCGCAGGTAAATTCTGTAAATGTAAATTTATTACATAAACAAGTTACTTGCATTGCTGGTACTTCAACTGAGAATCGTATTATAGAAACGAGTGGAAACATTGTTAAAAAATCTACAGATAATATTACATTAAATCAACAATATGTTATACATCAAATTACTTGTCGATTACGAAAAAGGAAACGACCTTTTATAGATATTACGAGTACAACATTATTTGATAATGTAGATGAATATTATATTGGTCCAATGAGTGTTTCTTGCATTCATTGTAATGCTAAACATTTTGCAGCTGAAAAAGTTATTAATAAAGGAAATTCATTTCATGATTGTTGCAACCACGGCACAATTTATCTCGAACCGTTGCCTGAATTACCTCTATTTCTCCGTTCCTTATTTGATGGAAGTCATGTAAAATCAAAAAATTTTTTTGATCATATTCGTAGTTACAATAGCTCATTTTCTTTTGCATCATTTAATGCAAATTTGGTTAATCTGCAAGGAAGGCATCCTGGTCCGTATTGTTTTAAAATACAAGGTAAAATTTATTATCAAATTAATACAGCGTTATATGCTGTGCAAAATGAAAGTCCGAGTTATGGGCAACTTTTTATCGTTGATTCAAATGAAGTAGTGAATCATCGTATTAATAGAAATTCGTGTTTAGATTTTGATATTGTAACAAATCTTGAAAGTTTAATGTAATATATTTCTCAATCATATCTAATGATGGGTGAAGAATTACAAAATCAACAGCGATCAGAAATAGATTCCGGTGAGCCTTTACCTGAATTACAATTACTATTCACGTTAAAATCAGGGATGGATAGACGTAGATATAATGCTCAGAGAACAAATGAAGTTGCTGCAGTTTTTAAAACGATTTCTGATGGTGAAATTCCTGAGTCTTACGTTACCATATGTAACCGAAATACTAAACCCTTGCAACAGGTGAGTACTATGGATCCAAGTGTAGAACCTTGGATATATCCATTGTTTTATCTATATGGAACTAGAGGATGGCATCGTAATTTAATGAAATTAAATAGTACTAGAAGAATAACTAGAGGACAATATGTTAAATATCGTATGGCCATTCGTAATGAATTCAATGTGTTTTTATTAGGTCGCCGTTTGTTTTAACAATGGCTTGTGGATAATTATGTAAAACTTGAAAAGGATAGGATAGATTATTGTAAAGCTCATCAAAAAGAATTACGCGTTGAAACATATCAGGGTTTAATAGATTATATGGAAAATAGGGCAAATAGTATAAATGCTCACGTTGGAAAAATGGTTATACTTCCCTCTACATTTATTGGGTCACCACGTAATATGTTACAAAATTATCAAGATGCAATGACAATTGTTAACAAATTCGGTAAACGAGACCTTTTTATCACAATGACACGTAATCCGAAATGGCGTGAGATAGAAGAAAACCTTCTTTTTGGTCAACAAGCTTCTGACAGACCTAATATCTGTGCTCGAGTGTTCAATATTAAAAAAGATTATTTAGTCGATTTAATCGTTAAGCAAAAATATTTCGGTGAAATAGCAGCATTTGTTTACGTTATTGAATTTCAAAAACGTGGTTTACCTCATGTCCATATGTTGATTACTTTAAAGCAAAATTTTAAAATAACAACTCCACAAATTGTAGATAAATATATTTCTGCTGAAATTCCAGATCCATGTGAAAATTGCATTTTACATGATATAGTTATGAGACACATGATTCATGGGCCTTGTGGTGACTGGTGTTTGGTTGATAGAAAATGTTCAAAACATTATCCAAAACCATTTGTTGAGGAAACTAGAATGGATGAAGATGCATATCCTTATTACCGTAGACGAAATGTTGGTAAAACTTTTGAACGTCCTGGTGGATATATTATTGATAATCGCCATGTTGTTCCATATTGTTCTGTATTATCAATTATATTTAATAGTCATATAAATGTTGAGGTAATTTTAAGTATCAAGTCAGTTAAATATCTTTATAAGTATATTTATAAAGGTCATGACGCTGCAACTATAATAATCGAATCAGCAACAGAAAATACAGTTATAGATCATAACGAGATACGAGATTATATCGAAGCTCGTTATGTAGGACCTGTGAAAGCGAGTGGCGTATACTCGAAAAGAAATTACAAGATAAAAGTCACGCTGTAATACGTTTGCCCGTTCACTTACCCAATGAACATAATATAACTATAGAGAATGGATCTAATGAAGATGTAATTTCTTCTGCTTTGAATCAAGTTACCATATTAATAGACTATTTTGCACTAAATTTACGTGATGAAGAAGCAAACAATTATTTGTACACAGAAATTCCATGTCATTATACATTTAAAAAAGAAAAAATCGATGGTGTCGCGTTGGGTCAAACGTAGTAGTCACTTTAATTGTGTAGGACGGATATATTCAGTTAGCCCAACGCAATTAGAACTATTTCACTTACGATTATTACTCACTATTTAGATTTACTCACTATTAAGGGAGCCACGAGTTTTGAAGATCTACGGACTGTTAATGGACAAACTTATCCAACCTTTACAGCTACATGTTTAGCTCTAGGTTTGATTGAAGATGATGAAGAATGGATGCGAGCTATGGATGAAGCTGTTAAGTGGATGATGCCGCGACAACTTCGCGGATTATTTGCACGCATTTTAATACACTGCCAACCGTTACATCCAGAAGAACTCTGGGAAAAATTTAAAATTGCGATGTCAGAAGATTACACGAGACATATTGGTATATTACAAGGACAAAAAAAAACATATGTTATAATTAACAATATACTTCGCGCTGAAGGTAAAAGTTTTTCTGATTTTTCACAAATGGAACAATTAGTAGAAGATGCTGAAGAGGAGAGCTACATGTCTCTTAATAAAATGACAGAACTTAGTACGAAACAATATAATCAATTAAATGATAAGCAAAAAGAAATAGTCGATATCATATTACATAATTTAGATAATAATCGTAATAATAGTGCCAATTGCTTTTATATCGATGGTCCTGGTGGATCGGGCAAAACATTTGTATATACAACTATATATTACTTAGCCAAAATTAGAAATAAACATATATGTAACATGGCCTTTACAGGAATTGCAGCGACGTTACTCCCTGAAGGAAAAACAGTTCATAAGACATTTGGATTGCCGGTCCCGTTACTGAACGATTCGTCATCGGCTATAAAAGTTCAATCAAAAGAAGCTAAATATTTAAAAGAAATAGATATTTTCATTTGGGATGAAGCACCTATGGCACCTCGATATGCTTTAGAGATTGTAGATCAAACATTGCGTGACATTATGGATAATAATTTACCTTTTGGTGGAAAACTCATTGTACTAGACGGTGATTTTAGACAACTTCTTCCGATTAAAGTACGAGGTACTCGAAGTGAAACAGTGAATCTATCTATTAAGTTTAGTTCTACTTGGAAATATTTTATAAATTTTTCTTTAACACAAAATATGCGAGTTCTTCCGGAAGAAATTGAATTTACAAAATTTCTATTAGATATAGGTGACGGGGTTTTAAATGATTCAAAAGATAATATAGAAATTCCTGATTGTTGTGTAGCACCACCTGGTTCAAATATTGTAACAGATATATACGGTGATATAATTCGTGAAAAAGACTTTAATGAAGTAGCTAAAACGGCGATATTGTGTGCAAGAAATGTCGATATAGACGAAATTAACAAATAGGTTGTTGAATTATTAGATTATTAGATAAAAGTGGTGAACGAATTTATACAAGTATAGATAGTGCTGTAAATAGTGATGATAATGGTGATATTATTGAACATTTATTACCAGAATACTTAAATAGTCTTTCTCCAGTATGTCTTCCTCCTTATGAGTTGCGTTTAAGAATAAATTCTATTGTTATGTTGATTAGAAATCTTAGCATCAATGAAGGTCTTTGTAATGGTACTAGATTATTAATTCTTGAACTCGCAAATAATTTAATAAAATGTAAGATTTTGTCAGGTGATAAGATAGGAGATATTGTTTTCTTGAATCGTATAACACTATATTGTGAAAACGTATATCCTTTTACTTTTAAAAGGAGACAATTTCCAATAAAATTAACTTTTGCAATGACAATTAATAAATGTCAGGGACAAACGTTTGACAGAGTGGGAATAGATCTTCGTAAAGATGTATTTAATCATGGACAACTTTATGTTGCTTTTTCACGAGTTCGTTGTTGGCAAGCATTACGAGTTTATCTTGGTAATCAACGAGATAATAGAAATGTTAAAAATTATGTTTATAAAGAAATATATACGTGATTTAAATTAATATTGTAATTAAATATGTATCCAGTAAGCAAAATGTCAGCAGATTGCGTATAGATTGTCAGCAAACTTGAGCAAATTCCCACATCAAAAATCATAGCCATCTGCGTCCGCATTAAGTTTATGTTTTACCGACAAGTCTTGCAAGCAGATAATCGCCAAAACACTGAACAGGTTTGCGCGCAGCAGAGGACCTGCTCCATTTCTGTTACCAATCTGTCGTCAGATCGCTATTGGCTCTGTACGGGTTTTAATGCAAATTTGCAGCAAATTTCCTGACAACAGGCTTTGTCACATTTCTGACGGCAGTTTGGAAGTAGAATTTTGAAATAACCCAAACAGCACAATTCAGTGAGAAATGACTCGCCGATCGACGTCGAAATGATATCGAATAGATGTCGATCGGCGAGTCATAGCAAGCTCGAAATTTACTCGCGCAGCGGCTATCTGGGTAATCATATATTCATAAATATAAACTTCAATGTTTACTTTCAAGAAATTAATATATTTGGTTAAATATATCTCACCAAACACAATGTTACATGTTAAAATGTGATATTTACAATTTATAGTGTTTTTCTGTCAAAATTCTTTATATCATTATTATATCCCATTCGCGTTTTTATTTATTGATACATGCACATCTGTCTTTTATTCTGTTGATTGACATATATTTCTATGGAAACCATCCGCAGTAAATCGTTTCTATAGTGTAACGAGGCGCAGATGCACCTCGTTACTACCGGCCCAACCGACCACCTGTCGGGCCGAAGAACGACGCTTTGCGCCACCCTAAGCTACCGAAACGATTGCGCCGCCGCTATCTCGCGCCGCTGCTATCGCGCACCGCGGCGATCACGCGCTGCCGCTAGCGCGCGTGGCCGCGATCACGCGCCGTCATCGTGCCTCGCGCCGATAGGTACGCCGCTCGATCGCCGCCGTATCAATTGTAGCGCGATCAACTATAAAACGGCAGCGATCGAGCTTCTAACGACCAGACCGATCCGTACCGCCGTTCGATCCAGACGCTCTATGTTGAAGGAAAGAATATCCGGACCGTTTCGCTCTGCCTTCCGCTTTCCGACTACCCGACCGGCGACTAAGAACACGGGATTGTGCGTCCGCAGTCTCGATCGAGCGTCCTCGATACTTGGCCGTCTCCCGTCTTCCTGGGCTCGTGCGTGCGCGTGCTCAGTCGAGCGTACTCGACAGTCTCTCGCCTTTACCCACCGCCTTGAGTCAGGGGTTCGTCCGTCGGCGAACTCCGCTGAGCGTACTTCAGCCTTCAGGCGATCCGTCTAGCGACCAAGAACCCGGGACGGTGCGTCCGCCGTCTCCGCTGAGTGTCCGCAGCACTTGGTCGTTTTCCTCCGTGAACGTAGGGAAAAGGGAAGGTGCCTCCTCTGTCGAGAGTCCTCGGCCCTGACGGACGAAATCATTTCGCGTATTCCACGACTTGCGTGCGTGCGTTCGACCGAGAGTCGAAATCTCCGGTCCGGCGACCATCTATACGCGAGCGATTGCGCGACGAGTATTGGGCGATAATTGTCCGAGACGCCCAGCGTCGCGAAGCGAGACCGATCACCGCGCCGTTACCGTCGTTACCGTCTACACGCGTCGCGCCTTCCGCGCGGCCTATCCGTCCGTACGAGCGCTTGTACCGCTCACCGCACCGCACCGTACCGTACCGACGCGCCTCATAGACGCGACCCGCGACAACGCCTTCGGGGCCGAACTCTTGTATCTCAGTAAGCATAGAATAAAGCTAAGTTATTTCGATTGCCATTGTCCAGTGTCTCGCTGCTTTACTCCTCCTCGAACCCGGACTCCGACGAGCATTATCCGCGCGAAACGCGTAGCGACGACCGAACAGCGGAGTTCGGCCGTTACATTTGGCGCCCGAACAGGGACCTTGGGAGGGGAAAAGCAGTAAGAGTGATTGCTGGCCCGATCGCGATGGCATGGGTACATAAATGTCAAAACAGGAACTGACCGAGCAGCTGTCCCGTCACAACTTGCATACGGACGGGACATTCGAAGAATTGCGAAGACGGCTCGGTCAGTTCGTGCGAAGGCACCCGGAGTTATTCACGGAAGACAACGGGGCAGCAAACCACGTAGCTAAGACCGATGAAGGGACCGTGGAAGTCCGCGACGAGACGCCCGAGCTGTCCGTGCTGCACGAGGGACCCGACGTACCGTTAGCAAAAATAATGAACCAAATTCGAAAGTGGGGCTGTCATTTCGACAGGTGAGATCCCCACGGGTTCATAGAACGGATCGAAGAATTGAGCGAGGTATATGGATACACAGGGGAATATTTGCTCCGAGGGCTACCAGAAATGTTGCGAGGCGAGGCCCTGGCGTGGTACCACCTCAATCGGCAGGCATGGACAGAGGGATTTTCGCCGGGACTTCCACGCCGAATATCTGCCGCTGAAACTGTTGGCACAGCTCCGCCACGAGGCTCGAAATTGCGTGCAAAAGGAGGGAGAGGCGTTCCGCACGTTCGCCAACGAAGCCCTGACACTTATGCGGCGCGCGGGCGGATGGAGCCCCGAGGAGCAGCTCGAGCTGCTCTACGAGAACATGCACCCGACATATAAAAGGGGTATACGCCTCGACGACGTAACAAACATCAGGGATCTCCGCTCGTGGGCCGCAGATCACGAGGACATAGAGCGCCAGATACGCGACCGCAAACCAGAAACAGCACCTGACCGTCCTCCTCGTCTACCGCGCGTCGCGCCAACCACCGCCGTCCTCTATAATCGGGAAGAATGTTGCTGGCGATGTAAGCAACGGGGGCACACTCGAGCGGAGTGTAGGCGCCCACCGAAGAAATTCTGTTCTCAATGTGGGAAGGACGGGGTGCTTACCCGGGAGTGCCACCCGTTGCCGGGAAACGAACAACGGGCCGAGAACCGCCATCCCGAGTCTCGGCCCTAAGCGAACAAGTGAGGTTCACGCCGCGCCCCTACCTCACCGTAAAAATCAACGGACGACCTGTCGACGCACTTCTAGATTCCGGATCGGAGGCCTCCTTCCTACACCCGGAGACAGCACGGCAGCTGGGGGCACCGATCCGGAAATCGAGACAACCCGACCCGATCCGACTGGCCGACGGGACCGTTGTACAGACCACGGGGACAATGACGGTACACGTACAGACGAAAGACCGAAACGTGCGACATGGCCTGCAGCTGCTCCCAAATCTCGGAAGCCCGATGATAATCGGAGTGGACCTGTGAGCCAAACTACAGTTAACCCTACCACTGCTACTGGACAGCACAAGGACGGCCGGACAATGGACGTGTACGATAGAAGACGGACTGACACCACGAACACCGGACGAAACGACCCGACTACAACACTTCCTCGAGCACGAATTCCGCTTATTTGAGGAGGTACGGGGGCCGACCGACCGCGCGCAGCACCACATTCGACTTAGCGATCCCCGACCCATCAAACAAAGATATCGGCCACGCAACCCCGCGATGCAACGCGTAATCGACGAGGAAGTCGAGAAGATGCTGCGGGACAAGGTGATCGAACCGTCCCGCAGCGCGTGGAGTTCACCGATGGTCGTTGTGCGCAAGAAAGACGGGTCGCGAAGATTTTGTGTCGACTTCCGGAAACTGAACAGCGTGTCCGAACCCGATGCCTATCCGCTGCCGCAGGTCACGGCCACGCTCGACAAACTCCGCGGAGCGCGGTATTTGTCTACATTAAACCTGCGGAGCGGATATTGGCAAGTCCCCCTAACACCCGAGAGCCGCCCATTGACAGCATTCGCCGTGCCGGGAAGGGGATTGATGCAATTTCGGGTGATGCCCTTCGGTCTGCATTCCGCTCCAGCGACATTCCAACGGCTGCTGGACGACGTACTCGGCCTCGAACTCGAGCCCCACGTACTGGTGTATCTGGACGACATTATTATCGCTAGTCGAACCTTTGAGGAACATCTCGCGCGCCTCGCCCAAGTTTTCCGGCGACTGCAAGCGGCCCGCTTACGCCTGAACACGCGAGAAATGCAGATTCTGCGTAGGTCGGTTACGGTACTTGGGGCACATCGTGGACAAGGAGGGCATCCGGACCGATCCGGAAAAGATCAGCGCAATCACCGACTGGCCGACGCCCACCACGGTACGAAAAGTACGACAGTTCCTCGGGCTCGCGTCATGGTACCGACGATTTATACCGGACTTCTCCGCGTTCGCCGCTCCCCTGACCAGACTGACCCGGAAGGAGGTGACCTGGCGATGAGGCGCGGAGGAAGACGCCGCGATGCACGCGTTGAAAATGCGGCTGACCACCGCCCCCGTGCTCGCGTGCCCCCACTTCGAGGAGCCTTTCCAACTGCAGACCGACGCGAGCACGGAGGGACTGGGCGCCGTCCTAACACAGCGGTTGGACGGCGCCGAAAGGGTTATCGCGTACGCGAGCCGCACGTTGAGCCGCGCCGAGAGAAACTATAGCGCGACCGAGCTCGAGTGCCTCGCCGTCGTGTGGGGGATCCGACGGAGCGCGACTATTTGGAGGGCTACCGTTTCACGGTAATCACGGATCACCAGGCCCTCCGGTGGCTGTGCAGTTTGGAAACCCCCATCGGGCGACTAGCCCGCTGGGCCCTCGAGCTTCAGCAATACGAGTTCGAGGTCCAGTATCGGCGGGGCGCCCTGAATACGGTCGCGGACGCATTATCGCGGCGACCGGAGGTGGGCGCAGTATCGACGGGAACGAGCTGCCCCTGGTACCGACGCATGAAAGATCGCGTAACTACGGACCCTGCCGCGTGGCCAGACTACGTCGTTCGGCAGGGCCAGCTCCTCCGCCACATGCTGCACGACCTCGACTTCCGCGAGGTACCCGAGGAGGAGCAGTGGAAGATCTGCGTGCCCCGGGAGCAGCGAGCGAGCGTGCTCCGCCAGCTTCACGACGAACCGACCGCCGGCCACTTAGGGGTGGCGAAGGCGATCGCCCGCGCGGCCCGCCGGTACTACTGGCCCGGCATGTTTCGGGACGTAGCACGGCATGTCCGGGCCTGCGAGACGTGCCTCGCATATAAGGCCACGCAGATCAAACCGGCGGGCCTTATGCACGCCACCGCGGTAAAGGGCCCATGGGACCAACAGGCCACCGTGGACCTGGTGGGCCCTCTGCCGCGGTCAGCCGGCGGACACGCGTGGGTAATAACGATGCAGGATCGTTTCTCCAAGTGGCTGGAGATGCGCCCGCTCCGGAAAGCGACAACTAAAGCCGTGGAACGAGCAATAACTGAGGGCATCATCCACCGACACGGCTGCCCTCACGCGATTGTGTCCGACAACGGAAAGCAATTTCGGTCCGCGAAATTCGCTAAACTTTGCGGGGCCTTCGGGATTCGTCATCGCACCACGCCCGTGTACGCGCTGCATTGCAATCCGGTGGAGCGGACGAACCGCGTGGTGAAGACTATGATCGCACAGTATGTGGGGAAGAACCACCGGAAGTGGGACGCATACCTAACCGCCCTACAGTTTGCATACAACTCGGCCGTCCAGGACTCGACGGGGTACAGCCCGGCCTTTTTGCTACAAGGACGGGAGTTGAGTCTATGGTTGGAAACCCGCACCGCCGCTCTACCGGAAAAACGCCGCCGACAGCTCGAGGAGGCATACGAGGTCGTCCGCATTAATTTGGCGCGAACTTTCCAACGCCAGGAGCGCTATTATAATCTGCGACGGCGCTCCTGGCGGCCTACGATAGGGGAGACAGTATGGCGACGCGAGCATCCCCTGTCGGATAAAGCGCGAGGCTTCAACGCTAAGCTCGCGCCGAAATACTCCAGGCCGTACGAAGTCCGGAAGATAATCTCGCCGGTAATCGTCGATCTCTGCGCTAAAAACGGCAAGTGGCTACGAAATATACACGTACAAGATTTGAAGTCATGCAGCAACAACAACGAAGAGCCACAGGACGCGGAGGTCGACGACCCGGAAGGGGAAACCGAAACAACGGCCCGGAGTATAAAGCGACGGCCTCGAGCAGCAAAGCCCACATCTTCTCGAGTTGTCGCCCCGCGATAAGCGAGAAGTTTTGGCAAGCGCAAACGCAAGCACAATAGCTAGCAATGAGCGAGCCCCGAGGAAAAGAGATCGAGGATCTCACCGTCCTCTGGACGGATCTCGCCCTCTCCGACGACGAGGAGAGGGCCCCGGCCGCCCCGCCGACGTCACCGCCAACGTCACTGACGACGTCACCGCCGCCACCATCAGCGAGCCCACCGCCGCCGTCGGCAAGGCCGCCGAACCCCCAAGTGCCAGCGAGGGGGACAAGGATTCAGCGGTCGGACACGACACAGCGTCGAAAAACGCTGATGTTGCTAACGGCTCCGCTGCCCCCACCACCCGGGGGCCGAGGACGCCAGCCAAAGTCACTGGCAGCAACTACAAGGGCTACCACCCGCCCCACACGGCCGCCGACGACTCCGCCGCCGCAACGACCGCCGCCGCAGCAACGGCCACCGCCGCAGCGGCCGCCACCACCGCCACAATGGCCGCCACCACCGCCGCAACGGACGCCGCCGCCGCCACAACGAGTAGCAGGGACGCCTCTCCTCCCGACGACGCGACCACCCTCGGGTCCGACACCCGTCCGACCGCCGAAGATACTCCGACCGGTCGGCCTGAGGCCACCGCCGCCGGTCCTCGTCGAAGTGGAGCCCGGCGTCCACAAGCTCGTCCCCCACGCGGCCGTCCACATCAGCCGTCGCTATCGCCTCCGGACACCTGAGGGGCGCTGGATGCTGCGTTTCCACGCAGACGGGCAACTCCGGTCTAGCCACCGCCTGCCGGACGACCACTCTGCCAGGGGGGTGATGTAACGAGGCGCAGATGCACCTCGTTACTACCGGCCCAACCGACCACCTGTCGGGCCGAAGAACGGCGCTTTGCGCCACCCTAAGCTACCGAAACGATCGCGCCGCCGCTATCTCGCGCCGCCGCTATCGCGCGCCGCGGCGATCACGCGCGCCGCGGCGATCACGCGCCGTCACCATGCCTCGCGCCGATAGGCGCGCCTAGTTCGGCCGTTACAATAGAACTGAGTTCGGCCGTTACAATAGAAATGTATGTCAACGTCATAGACAAGATAAGTGCATACGTATCAGCGACGGAGAAATATCTTTGTGACTGCAGAGTGATTTGTAGAGCAAATAAAGTAAGTAAAAATAGTAATAGTAAAAATAAAGTACAAATAAAAGTAAAAATATATATATATGTATATATAACTATGTGATTTTCAAAGTATTCATCTAATCGCTTTGTAAATTAAAATTCTTTTGCAGAGAGATGGATCCTCTTGCGGAACAGCTGAAAGATATAGAAAACATGGATTCTACGGAATTATTAAGCCCTAACGATGTTTTCGATGAGGTGAAGATATACGACTCAACCGTGTATGTACTTTTTTCTATCGATAGTTTTGCATTATTTATTCATTTTGTGGTTATCATATATTATCAATGTAAATAATGTATGTATGAAGTTTCAGAAATATTAGTGCACGTTGTCAATTGTAACTATTAGTAATAGAAGACTCATATTTGAATATCTTTTTCAGATTAGCGATGACTGATTAATCTCTGAGACCTAAGCCCAGAAAACAACGAGGTCTTGTAGATGTCTAAAAGATATCTTATGAAAGATTTCTTTAAGATATTTCTAAAAGATATCTACAAGTTGTCTATAAGATATCTAAATAGATGTAGTGGAAGATATCTTTGTAGAATTTATAAAAGATATCTATAGACATCTGAAAGATATCTTAAAAGATATCTTCAATATATTTGTAATAGATATCTAAATGATATCTTTTAGAAGATATCTTTAAGAGCCGATTGTTTCAACTTCTTGGTAAGTTAAATAATAGTTTAATCATAATTTGTCTGTCTAATTTAAGGAAGGAATTAAAATAGACAAATTAACTAATTACTTTAAACTTGGAACAACCGGCCCTAAGGCCGGTATTCTATAAGAAATTGTTCTCCTATGGGATATATCGTATCATCCGATCTCGTGTGAATCTTCAATTATATTTAAGACATTCTGAAGTTCATCTTGGCTGCATTCCCTAATTCACGGCCAATACTGAAAATCTGTAGTTCATGTAACGTAGAACAATATAGAATTTCAGTGCTGTCAGTGAATTACAGAACGCAATCCTTGAGATACTTCGTAGCCAATAAAATAATCCGTGCAACATAACAACAAACAACAGACAAATAACAACAAAGAACAGCCCAGATAGCAAAATGTGCGCAAACATATCTTTTAGACTTCTAAAAGATGTCTAAAAGACGTCCTACTTCTTTTAGAAGTCTTTAAACATCTTTGTAGACATTGTGTTATCTGGGAGGTAAACAAAAACAGATCGATTGCGTATCTTGAAACGTGGTGAATTCTAGTAAATTCACTTACTTTTGTCATTCACTTGTTTCAATACACGCAATCGACTCTCAGACCTCGTGACTTCCTACCGAAAAGAAACCGTGCGGTTCAAGGATCCGATATTTATCAAAGGTAATCCTCGAAATCCTTCAAATTTACAATTGTATCTGTCTTTATACTTAAATCCTTTTGCCATTCAATGTTTAATATTTTCTGTGCGATTTGTATAACTAAGAATATTTTAATATAATTTACTCTATCCTAACCTTATGTTTTGCTAGAAAATTAATGTTAGTAATAAATGTGCTACATTTTGTACTTCAATGAACATTAGGATTTTAATCAATCACATTTTATATTTAGGTTTACAACGGAATTGACACAATATTCGGACTGTACCAGTAGTACTTGGTTGTTGTCCTCCGTCTTCACACAATTATCGCCATAGAAATTATCTAATTTAATGAATTACTTGCTGATAAACTCCTTGATAAGGTATTCAAGTAATGATTATGATTCTTTGAAAAATTGAAAATTAGAAATAACATAACAAGCAAATAACCAAATCTGTGCGAGCAATCTATTAGCAGTATTTGTGACACAATCCTCCATTACATTTAAGACCTTCTGAAGTTTATCTTGGCTACATTCCCTAATTCACTGCCAGTACTGAAAATCTATAGTTCATGTAACGTATACTATAGCATTTCAGTGCTGTCAGTGAATTACAGAACGCAGAGACACTTCGTAGCCAATGAAATAATCCGTGCAACATCTGATTAGATAGTTCAGCAGTGCAATTCCAAACAACAGACCTCATGACTTCCCACCGAAAAGAAACGTGCGGTTCAAGGATCCGATATTTATCAAAGGTAATCCTTCGAAATCCTTCAAATTTACAATTGTATCTGTCTTTATACTTAAATCCTTTTGCCATTCAATGTTTAATATTTTCTGTGCGATTTGTATAACTAAGAATATTTTAATATAATTTACTCTATCCTAACCTTATGTTTTGCTGGAAAATTATAATGTTAGTAATAAATGTGCTACATCTTGTACTTCAATGAACAGGATTTTAATCAATCACATTTTATGTTTAGGTTTACAACGGAATTGACACAATATTCGGACTGTACCAGTAGTACTTGGTTGTTGTCCTCCGTCTTCACACAATTATCGCCATAGAAATTATCTAATTTATGAATTACTTGCTGGTAAACTCCTCGATAAGGTATGTTCAAGTAATGATTACGATTCTTTGAAAAATTGAAAACTAGAAATAATATAATAAGCAAATAACCAAACCTATGCGAGCAATCTCTTAGCAGCATTTGTAACACAAAGGCAATAGATTGCACACAGTATGTATTAATTAGATTTTTATGGCAGATTCGTGGTATATTGCGTGCAGAGCCTGCTAATAGACGTTAGCAAGATCTGCATTCTGCCATCAAGCTGCTGTCAGAGCTGTCATAGATTGTGTTAGCATACTCTGCCGGCAGTCTAACAGCAGATTGTGGACATAGATGTCTGTGGATCTGTCGCCAATCTGACGTCAGTATGTGCACTGATTGTTTCAGATTTGAGGGTTTCATGGTCGGTGAATTTCTTCATTGTAATAGTTTCCGGTTGAGTACCGCGTCCTGAAACAGTTTTATGTCGACGTTTCGCTAACATTGCAGTTTGCATCTTCAAGGCTGAGAGTCCTGATATTGAATTTTCCTCTTTCGTGAGTGTGCTTAGGTATCCCTTTCCTTGTGTTGAAGAAAGAAGAGGAGAGAATAATTAATATCAAAGCTCTCAGCTCTTAAGATGCAAACTGCAACGTTTCTGAAACGTCGATATAAAGCTATTCCAGGACGCAGTACTCATCTGGACGCTACTACAAAGAAGAAATAGGACATGATGTTTCTTTTTTAATCTACACGAAATATCTTTGTAATAAAATCATTGATATTCATTCAAAGAAAATTAAAAAATATAATAGTTTAAAAGATATTTCATACTCTGGCATAATTAATATAATAATATTAAATATTAAATATCTGGAATAATTTCACTTTTTCATATATTCGATATTCAATTTTCGTATTTTTATATGTGGAAGAACTACATATTATTTATTAAATATTTTGCCTTTATATCATGAAATTTTCATCATTTGTATGTAGGATTCAAACGACATATAATAAAAAAATTAATAATGCCGAAAAGAAAAAGATATAACGATTTGAGTCGGTCTCAACAATGGCGTCGGCGACAAAATATTGATTGTGCAGTACATACTATTGATACAGGCGATACATATAATATTAATTTAGACATTGAGATTCCTCATGAAATGTCTAATGACAATATTCTTATTGAAGAGAATAGTAACAATTATTTGAATAATAATAATATATATATGTATGGAGATGTCGAAGAATGCAATCAAAGAATTGATTCTTATTCAAATTGTAGTTATTCAGAATCTGATATGGAATTGATTGCCGAATGCAATAATCAATGTTATAAAGATTTGAGTTTTAATGTACAGAAAGAACTTGCATTATACAAATTTCTTTGGACATGGAGTCTTGAGTATAATATTACTCATGTGGCTCTAACAAAATTGCTTCAAGGTCTCAAAATCAATGGATATGAAAAGCTTCCTTGTAATGCGAGAACTTTATTGGGAACTTCGAGAACAACATCAATAATTAAGAATCATTCTGGTACTTTTTATTATCATGGATTGCAGACAGCATTGAAGAATCATTTACGATATAATAAACCTCTCCATGAACGTTGTGAAAATGAAATTAAAATCAACTTAAGCATTGACGGACTACCATTGGCAAAGAGTTCTAAATCGCAATTTTGGCCACTTTTAGGGCAAATTGTCCACGTTCATTATAAAGAAAAACCTTTTGTTATTGGAGTATTCCACGGATATTGTAAGCCGAAGAAACCAAATGAGATTATTCATCAATTTATTGAAGAATATAGTGAAATTCAAAATAAAGGATTCCAATATCGAGGAAAAAAATACAAAGTTTTAATAAATGCTATAATATGCGACGCCCCGGCAAAAGCATTCATGAAATGTATTAAAAGTCATACAGGATATTATGGATGCGATAAATGTGAAGAGGAAGGTAAATGGAGGAACAATCGAATGTTATTCCTTAATGAAAATGCTCCATTACGCACAGATGCAAAATTTTTATTACGACATAATGAAGATCATCATGTGGATAATTCACTTTTTGAAAACATTGGATTGAAAATGGTAACACAGTTCCCATTAGATTATATGCATCTTGTTTGTCTCGGTGTCATGAAAAGACTTATAAGTATGTGGATCCGAGGAATAAAGGGCATTAAACTGCGTGCTTCTCAAATTGATCAATTATCTATAGATTTAGAGCAGTTAATAACATACATACCTAGAGAATTTTCTAGGAAACTAAGAGGTTTAGATGAATTAGATCGCTGGAAAGCGACAGAATTTAGACTGTTTCTCTTATATACTAGTCTATCAATTTTATGGTCATATTTGCCAAATGATTATTTGAGACATTTTTATGTTCTACATTGTGCAATTTATATTCTTTGTAATCCTGCCGATTGCGAATACAATAACGAATATGCACATGAATTATTAGTACATTTTGTACAAACATTTAAAATGTTATATTCTGAGAACTACGTTACATACAATGTACATAACTTGGTTCATTTACATGTTGATGTTAAGAATCATGGGTGTCTGGACATGTTCAGTGCTTTTCCATTCGAAAATTATTTTCAAGAAATGAAACGAATGCTACGAAAAAATGCACAACCGTTACAACAATTGCACAGACGATTAATGGAAAAATGTCAAACTGTAAGAAATATTGGGTATAAACCTGAAGAATATCCCATTCTTCAAAATGCCAAGAACGAAGAATTATTGTTTGGATGTACACAATCTCATAAAGAAATAATATTTGAAAAATTTACACTATCCTGCATCAAAGAAGCCGATTCTTATTGTTATATGAATAACAGAAATGTTCTCATGATTGAATATATTGGAAAAAAGAATGGAGAAACAGTAATACTTGGAAAAAAGTTAAAAAATTTCGATAATATATCTTCATATCCATGTGATTCGCGAAATTTGAAAATCTATGTCGGAAATGAATGGTCTGAAATTGGAATGTATCCAATAAGTCAAATAAGCGCAAAAGCAATGCGACTTCCTTACAAAGATACATTTTGTATAATTCCTATTCTACATACTAATGATTGAAGTGAGTTGTTATTTTTTATAAAAACAACTGTAATAATTTATAAATAAAACTAGTAATTTATAAATTGTATTATATCATACATAAATATATTATATTATACAAGTAATATTGTTTAATCCAATTTGTAATTATGACAGATATTTATATAAATAATAAGTTTTATATATATAAATATTTTTTAACAATAAATTATGACAAGTTTGAACCATAATTTGGATGCTTTAGGATAGAAAATCATAATAATTATGAGTGAAATTATTTTCATTTATTCTCTTAAATACTTCATCATTACTTAATCAGTATTTATTGTTACAGATGTATTACATCGTATTTTGGGACGAATACTGCCAAGTCGTTCCCGATTCTTGGGTAAACTTTAATGCAAAAACATTTACGTTTCCATTGTCTAAAAAAAATATTACCAATACAATAAAAAAGAAGATAAGTCCTGGAAATGATTGGAACATCAGTCATTTTCATAAAATTTTAGGACCTTACAATACATTTGATAAGGCTCGGGAAGCAGAAAAATCTTGTATTGATATATCCACTTCGGATGATATTCAATTTGCTTCTTTAAATGAACCAATCCAAACATTGCCTCTGAAACGTTTGATAACGAAAAAAAAATTTTATGACGATGAATCGAATAATTACGTGAATGATTGTAAGTTTCAAATTCTATTACAGCAAATTACAAAATATAATATGATAAAACGTAAAGTAGCAAATTGAAAATGAGTAACAAAACTAATTTACTAATATAATTATATACTATATATAAGTATATAATTATAAAAATAAGTCGTAAATCGTTGAAAAAATTAATTTTCTATAAAATATAGGTAATATTTCCAAGAAATATAAATCAAATCAACATCCCCCATCAAATTATAAAATACACGAAGGGATTGGAGCTACATCTACAAATGTTGAACTTGAGAAAAATTCATTACATTTTAGATCAGTGAGTTCGGAATATAACGTGCAGAAGCGGGTGAGTACTACAAATATTAATGATTAATATATAGAGAAAAATAGCGCTAATTAGGACGTGCTTTTATTCAGACATCGATTATTTTTTAATAATTTATAATTGGAATAATCGTAACTATTAATACATAGCTGCAAAATAGACATTTCACAGGCATTTCTATGTTGTTCAGTGAAACAAAATAGTAGCATTTGATAAAACCATTTATATATTTATTACAATACGTGGATAATTATTACTTAATTAATAGTATTTTATATTTTTATTTATTTATATGTAAATATAGATGAGAGTTGAATAAATTCGGACAAAAATCGTTATTTAATTTATAAATACATACATAAATATATATTTGTACACACACACGTATATGTTAGATTTACACACACATACAATTTGTATATTAATATACTTTGAATTCCAGGAGGAAGATAAAATTTTATCCGTCAAAAATAATCCATCTAATTGCAATGTCCCTTCACCTTTAAATGAACACCAATTTTCAATTCAAGTTTTTCATGAGGATGAGCAAGATGATGAAGAGATGACGGATGATACTAATTCTCGTGATTATGATCGGAACATCGATAATAAGGAAAATGAGATAATTGGTAATGACAAATTATATAGCGGTATACTTTTTGTCATGGCATATATTATATAAAGTTAGTTGAATAAGTAAATTCAATAATCTGTGAATCTATTTCTATTATTTTATTTAGCGATGAAGGCTCTCCCAATTACAGAAATGAATGTAGACGAGGATATACATGTAATTATAAGTAAGATACATTTTTCTTTCATATAGATGAATACTTTCTTTCATATAGATGAATACTAATTGATTGATCATACTAATGAATACTAAACAGTGAAAATAGTAAATCATTTCTAAAAATTTGTAAATTTTAGTAATGTATTGTTTTAGTATTGTTTTAGTATTGTCATCATATATAATATAGTTATTATTATATTTCCAAAATACTTTTATCGTATATTGTAGTGTACAAAGTTATTAATAACATTAAAAAATTAGTCTCTGAAGATGCTTACAGTAAAATATGAATGATGAAATATAAATAGTTCTTCTTGCAGGTTCTTTATATGAAAAAGTAGATACTTTACATCAAGACTTTCAACAATTCAAAACAGAGATAAAACACGAAGCAGCTAAAAATAACACAAAATTGAAAGAAATAGTTGCTATTTTAAGAGAAAGTTTCCAAAGAAATGAAGAAAATGAAGCAATAACTATGGATTTAATGCCTGAATTTCCAATGACATCCGTCGAGGAATATGTACAATTTAATGAAACATTGAAAAATGATGAAGCAATTCGTAAATGTTTTGTAAGTATATTTTGAATAATGTGCAATTCAATCAGTGATTCATTGACTGATATGAAGAAAGTATTTATATTCATATGTGTGTGTGATATATATATGATATATATATATATATATCACACACACATATGAATATAAATACTTTCTTCATATCAGTCAATGAATCACTGATTGAATTGCACATTATATATATATATATATATGTGTGTGTGTGTCTGTGTGTGTGTGTGTGTGTGTGTGTGTGTGTGTGTGTGTGTGTGTGTGTGTGTGTGTGTGTGTATACAGAGTATTTGTTAACTAAAGGATCATATTCAATGGAGGCATAGAGCTGATTAAGATAAACAAAAGTCAAATATCTTTTTGCAAAAATCATAAAAATTACTGAGTAATGCATGAATAAAAATCGTGCATCGCAGCGGTAGTAAGAGGTGCGTTTGGTCGCTGAAGCTCGCATATCGAATCAAGTCGTCTAGCAATAGTTATCGGCGCGCGGCAAGAAGAAGAAAGGATTATTTCTGCACATTTTCCCTTCTGCTTGTCATGTGCCGGTAAGTATCGTTAGATGATTTGACTCGATCTGCGAGCTGCAGAGACCGAACGTGAGTTCTACAACCAATTTTTGTTCATGCATAAATCGGCTATTTTTATAATTTTTACTACATGATATTTGACTTTCTTGTTTATCTTAATCAGTTCTATGCCTCCATTGAATATGATCCCTAAACAAACACTCTATATATTCATACATATGTGTATGTGTACAAATACTTTCTTCGTATCCATCAATATATAATTTATGCCCGATTGAAAACATTGTCGCATATGTGAAAGTAGTTTGGTAGCAGGATTTCATATATCTTGCATCAAATTTATTGTTTACTTGCGATCTACTGTTGATGATATTAGATTGCACTCGAAATCTGCTCACATAGATTTGGCCATATGTATATAGTAATATCGAAATACGAATAATAATAAATAATAAAAGAAAAAAAGTCACGTATACGAACATTAATGTCTATATTAACATTATTCTTTGCAGGAAAAGAAAATAAAGTGTATTGGTGGTGACTCTACACAAAAAATGATCTCCAATATACTCACATATTGCATAACATTTGATGTAGGACACAAGTTGACTTGGACTGGTGCAAAAAATACTATCGCAATCGAAAATACAACTTTTGCAAACATTATAGTTAGTATATTTTAACAATTACAAATAAACTATATATATATGTATCTCTTAATTTTTTCAAATGTTAAATTCTCTTTTATATCATTTTCAAATATAGATACAAAAAATACTTTTAAACATTAGTGATATGTAAGGACTATAACTTGTCATAATGTTTAGAGTACTATTATTTTTGTTTATATAAATAGATATGAATTTTTCCAACCAGATATATCTACTAGTACTAAAAACATATAAATACTATCCACAGGTACTGTCAATCGTACAAAAGGAAATGGACCTGATGACTGTACCATTGCATTGATTGTCAAGCATGTAAAAAACTGGCTGCAACATGCAGGTGATAAAATGAGATATCGAAACAAAAAAGTGCAACAATAAATTACTCTGTAATTAGTATACAGAGTGTCCGATAATTCCGCTAAAAACCGCGATATAAAAATAGATTAAGTGAAACTGAAAAAACAATTCCTCTATGATTTTGCGAAGAAGCACGTAAAATTGTATTATTAATTAAAGAAATTAGCTAATGATCAATTAATTAATAATTCTATATTTTATGTGGTTCTTCGCAAAATGATATAGGAATTTTTTCTTCAGTTTCACCTAATCTACCTGTACATCGTGTTTCTAAAGCGAGTTACCGCACAGCCTGTATACTTAATAATAAGAAATTAATTAATTATATCTTGCATGGGCGTTGCCAGGAGGAGGCAGAGGAAGACCACGGTCCCCTAAACGTAGAAAAAAATTTATTTTTTTATACGAAGGCGCTGCAGTTTTTTTTTTATTTTTTACCGGCAATAAAGTGATAAAATTTATATAATTTTTTTGCATTGAATGCTTAAATTGAAAGAGGTGGCTTGTGTATGGTCTGCCTGAAAAAAAAATTCTGGCTACGCCCATATCTTAACAAGCAAGTAACGTTTTAACGCAAACAATGTTGTTACGTTATATAATTTATATGAAAACATATTTTATTATAAAACAGTCAAATATAAAGTGTAATAATTATAATATTTAATATATAATTAATAATTATATATTAATAATTAATATATAATTTAATATAATTTTTATATAATAATTATAAATATAATAATTATATATATTTATAAATAAAAAAATATATACACAATATATATATGTATGTGTGTGTGTGTTGTAATGTTAATATAATCGTCAATAAATATAATATTAACGCAATACTATTATTTGTTATTCATTTCTCAATATTTATGTTTTTTAAAATATATTGAAGACTTCTAAAAGATATTTGTTAGACATCTTTGAGATATGTGTAAAAGAAATCTTTTAGATGTCTTTTACATTTCTGCAAGATGTTTTTTAAGACATCTTTTAGATATTTAGAAGATATATAAAAGAAATCTTATTAGAGATCTTTTAATACTCTATAAGATGTCTTTTTACATTTCTGCAAGATGTCTTTAAGACTTCTTCAGGATTACTTAAGGATATCTTCAAGACATCTTTAGATATCTAAAAGATATCTCAAAATGTTGCGTAAGACATCTTTTAGATCCCTAAAAGAAATCTTTTGGGGAAAAAAGTAAGATATCTCAAGACATGGCGAGATATCTTTTAGAAATCTAAAAGACATCTTTTTGGCTATTTGGGAGATTTCAAATACTTTTCGTGGACCAAATAGATAGACGTACCTCAGAAGGTACGTGATTATATGAGAAAATAATACACACACAAATACACACACACACACAGATATTTTTTCTCATGCGATCGCGCGAAAAGTCGGTTCTTTAAGGTCGACCAACAATAGATCTTTGAAATCTTAAAACTTAAGAGATCGATGAGTCATATTCGAATGTGAGAAATATATAGAGTTAGTTACAGGGTAAATCTTTCTACATGTAATATAGATCTTCGAGACTTCAGCAATTACTTCATCAAAATAAGATATTTGAAATAGTTCATTATAATACTATTGAAATTGTTTCTATTTCATGGATTCCTACATGTTAATTTAACATTTCTTTGTTAGGGAAATTATTGGATACGTGGATGGTATCGAAACTCCTCGTTTAGTCGGTGACAAAAGCCAATACAAACTATATAAATTTTTTTTTAACAACGGAACAGGCAGAAGAGTCCAAGTAGTTGCATGGAACGACGAAATACAAAAACTTGAAAACATAATTCTACCGAATTACGTAAGTATTCTTCTCTTTGTACTCATCGTTATGTTTATGCAAATACTAGTACATTTGTTTATCTTTTTTTATCTTAAACCTAAACCTAAAATCTTAAACTATTTACTTACTACTAACT
>NW_020230367.1:80000-146137 GCF_003227715.2 Harpegnathos saltator
TAGCCACACTACTTTCCTCGCTGAATTTAGCGTAGCGCTTTTGGTCACTCTCCTTTAAGACAGTGCCATTCTCCATCTTTTCCCGCAGCATCACTTTGTCAAATGCTTCCCGGAGAGAGGCCGCGTCGACCCCGGGGCTTATTTCTATTATTTGCACCGGATAAGGAGGGGCAACGGTGGAGGCCGGCATACATGGACAGCAGGTCTTAAAAGGATAGCAACCTTTGACTTTGAGAGACTGTCAGCTTGTACCACCAGGTACAAGTAACAATGCCTCTCTCTGTAGTCGCCGTGCGCTCGGGATAGCACTAGAGATGTCGCTTCTGAACAACATCTCTCAACGTTATTTGGGGAGGGGAGAGTGTTGTGAGCGTGGAGCGTCAGATAGCTCAGTGGTCTAGAGCAGTCGCCCGGCAAGCGAAAGACCCGGGTTCGATTCCCGGTCCAGCGACTACCGCGCTCTCGATATTTTTCTCTCCTCGGAACGAAAAATGAGATGCAGGTCCCGAACGCACGGCGTCCCGTCGCCACCTAGTACGCCCTCCTTCTTTCATGGTATTGTTTCATATATATCGGCCGAACCGAATAATGTGCCTGCACTTTTCTTTTAGGACTTGCGTCAAAAATTCACTTACTTTCTTCATCGTTCGGTCTTTAGCACTTACTACCCAAGATCACGGATAATTCTCAACTCTGTTAATGCTCGACACACGATTTGTTTTGCTTGATCCCGGCTGAGCCCCCAGAATTATAGGATAAATAATCGGAATCAATGGTTTAAGCAAAAGGAATGTATTTATATTTCAACTCTTCTACAATCTTCGCTTGAACTGTTCGGTTCGACGTTTCAGTCGCGACTGACTCTCGCTCGATTTCGTCTTCTTATTTCCTAACTTATCTAGGATCGGCATCGATCTAAAGAGTTCGAGTTTCGCTGTCGGTTTTTAGACAAAAGACGAGCGCTTCCCCGAGGCGGCGATGTTGCGAGCACAATACGTCGCGGCATGCCGCCACGACGTGCGAGTCCTCGAGTCGGCCAAGTCCGAACCAACGCAACACTTATATTGATATTTCGGATACTACATATATATATATATACACATAGTGTATATATATATATATATATATATATATATACACATAGAGTGAATCAGAGAGGATGACCCAGTTCAGTCAACACAAGCTCTCAAATCGATGCATAAGATATTTTTATGATGTCTTTATGTTATCTTTAAGATAGGTTAGATAAAGACCTATCTTAAAGATAACATAAAAATAACATAAAGATATCTTATTCGTCGATTTGAGAGCTGGTGCTAACTGGGCTGGGTCATTCTCTTTGGTTCACCCTGTATATATACACATATGTTACAAGTTTATTTAACCTATATTTATTATTAAAACCTATATTTATTATTAAAATTATATTGAAATCTATTATTTACACCTGCATTATATATTTTTACAGTTGACCCGCCATATTTAGAAATGAACACGATAAATGATATTATTATATAAATTATATAAATTAGAAGGGCATATATCAACTATTTTATTATCGAAATCCTCTAAAACCCCACCAAAAAGAAATATAGGAGAGTTTCAAGAAGTAAATTTATTCGTTATATACATTTCCTTTTCTTTTAGAAGAACGATACTTCTCTTTTACAACGATGATTTTTATTTTTTAAGGGACGAAATGCGAAATCCTTTAAGTCTGCTACTGGAAACTAATGTAGATAATTATGTAATAAATATATAATAAATACATTTACAGAATTTACCTGCGCTTTATTATTATTTCAATTATTCTATTTTTAGATTCAACTCCATTTAATGTATTATTAACTGTTTTTTATATTTCTCGACGACGTTAATTTTCCTTTCTTTTGTTAAGACGTAGTTAATGAAGTTCTTGTTCTTCTGGAGTACGCTCAACTTTATGCCGTGACATTTAAAAAAAAATATTAATACACTCAAATATGTTTATTAATACATTTCTATAAAATTGTACTTGTAGTAGTTAGTTTTTGTTATAGAATAAAATATACACATTAAACTTCAACTTGCGTATGTTGCGGTAAGACACTATTTAGCACTATGAGCTGTTACCCGACAATTTTTTTCATAAAAAGAGAGGGGATAAAGACGATATTAAGACGCCTAAAAGACGTCTAGAGTCCCGGTTTTGGACATTGTGTTGTCAAGGAAATTATATAAAGTATATGTAGAGTATCCGTGAAAAATGACTCGCCAATCAACGTCGAAATGATGTTGAATCGACGTCGATCAGACGACTTCGATGTCTATTCAACATTGTTTTGACATCGATCGACAAATCATTTCTCGCTAGATAGCATATAGAAATATATAATATAACACAGTAAAATGACTAAATGGCGCGCGTGTAGCGCGCGTCATGTGATGTTCTAGTCCTATCTAAAAAAGTGCGTGTTATCGTGAATGTATTTCTTATCGAAGCGTTGAAGCCTCTTTTCCGTGATGCTGATTGGCCGTCTCGACTGTCTCGATCATCTCAATCGGTCACTGCTGCATTCGTGTCGCTCACAGCTGTCATCGCGGCGAATGACAGCTGAATGACAGTTTGTACGTGTTCCGTACGGCACGTGATGCCGTACGGAAAGTCGGTGCGAGTCAACGCTGCAGGGCGGGCGGCCTGGTTCCCGGGGCGTTCTCGATAGCGGCGGGGGACGCGGGTTCTCGCGAGCGAGCGCGCGGGACCCCCACTAGGTCCAACCGCGGCCGCTACACGGCGCGGCTCGCGATTCCGCCACCCGCAGGCAAGATTCGACCGCCCGGATATATAACCAGGCGCGCCGTGCCTGGCCTTTGCCTTGCCTTGTCTTCTGCCTGGCCAGTTTTAGGTAGCAAGTAGTGCTACGCGTTAGTGCATCGTGTACTGGTGATTACCGACGCGCTTTCTAGGCTTCCTAGGGCGATTGGTCTTTTGTTTCAGATTCGAACCACTGCTCTATATACTCTGCTGAGTTGAAGGTGGCGCCGATACACCCTGCTGGGTTGAGGCTAATGGTTCGAATCTCGTTTTGTGATCTCGGGCTCACGGCGTTGCTGTGATCTTAGGAGCGACTCGACCGTCTCCTCGGAGCTTCGAGCTCCCTTATTGCCCAAGTATCCGTAGGGGGCCTTGGCGGTTTTGAAGCGGCTCGGTCGCAGTCCTAGAGCGTTCGCGCTCCTTCGTCCAAGTGTCCATTGGGAACTTGGCTTTCTCGCAGAGCGACTTGGTCGTCCTGCGAGCCGGAGCTCTCGGAGCTCCATTTCCACGCGTCCTCGGGACCGTGGCTGGCTATTGACCGTTACGTCCGGAAGGGCAGGCCATCCGAAACGACGGAGGTCGTTTCGTTGCACGTCCTTGGCGTGCTTCGGGTGCCGCGCACCGTTGACGTCACGGACGTGTGTCCTGCGGGACTTGCGTAAGCGACGTTGTTTCGCTTGTATATAGCTACGTTTATGTTCTTCTGCGTCGTTCTTCTGCGTTATTTCTTCTGCGTTACTACTGCGTTTATTGGGTCCATTGCGTTTTACACTGCGTGTCACTTTACGTCGGCACGTGCGCGTGCTTCCTCTCTCTTGTTCTCGCTGCCGTCCCTGGGCACGGCCCAGTCGGCGCGCGACGTTGCTTGATCAGCAGGGTCCGTGGTCGCCTTACGAGGCCCCGGCCTTTGATCAGGACGACCGGTCGGTCATCGAGCGGACTCGAGCGGGCCTAGACGCAGGCGGACGTCGCTCTGCGATCCCGTACTTCCAGCCAGCTCTCCGGAGCTATCATATGTTCGTGTTAGTTCCGAACAGTACGAAAGGAGTTATAATGGGGTTATATCAGGTTAACAATTTTATAACATAAAATAATAAGGTATAACATATTTTTTCTTCTTTATCGGGTAGTGGTAATAAATATAACGAGAGAGAGAGAGAGAGAGAGAGAGAGAGAGAGAGAGAGAGAGAGAGAGAGAGAGAGAGAGAGAGAGAGAGCATCCGTTCCGCGGATTGTCAACAGAATTCGCGGAAGGATTTCCGGAAGGAAAAAGGGACAATAAAAAAACGAGAGACGAGAAGATTCGTTTTTCTCTCTCGATCAGGAGTTTAGTTTTTCGTCTCGCAAAAAGGAGACAGATTCGACTTTGGCATCGAACAGATTAGATTAGTTTTTCCGCTCGAGAGAGAGAAAGCTTTGTGTGCCGCTCGAAAGAGAGACATAAGTTTTGGTGTTCCGCGTGCGACAGAGAGAGTAGAGTTGGTGTTCCGATAGCTACCGAAAAGCGGAGGAGTGCCGTGAAATATCGAAGGCGAAGATCTCGGAGAGGACCGAGTTGCCGCTGGCCGCGCGACCGGACCGACCGACCCGCCGACCTTCGAGGACCACGCCGCCGGGTGGTTCCCGTCCATGTAAGACTGTCCACCTGCCATTTTTTCGGTGTTCCGTTACGTGTCGCGTTCCGCGAAAACGCATTGTGTACGAAGAGCGGTATCGACCTCGCGTAGGAGCGACAGGAAAAAAATTCAATTGTACCGTATCGCGAGGAGCAGTTATTGTGTAGCACGACACCCTGGGGGGTGCCGCGCCTTGCTACCTCAGCTTGTTAAAGCTACACGCAACACAACTCCACTATCCAGCGATTTGTCCTCTACCACTGAAGCGGACAATGGAAAAATTCAGCAGCGCCTGCGTGGGTCGTACTTCGCAGGATGAGCGGTTTACTCGCGACACGCGCGTCGACTCCCGTCAGGGTGTCGCCTCGCGTGCCGCGTCCACGGGGAACCATGGGGAGGCCCGCTCATTTGTGTCCCGAGCCCGGACACACGCTCTGACCCTTGAGTAGGATGGGACTAGTGAGGATTAATATGATACGGTAGGTGGGTTTAGCGGACTGGGTTGTAGAATAGAGTTTATAAAGTGGGTGAAAGATTCTAGAATAGAGAAAAGCGAAAGAAAGGAGAGTAGAAGAAAAACGAAAGTGAAGTAGGAAGCCTAGCATGGACCCTTTAGCCAAAGGGATTCCCTACAAAATGCCGCAAACACTGAATAGGCCTCTGGTGTTGACACGAAGTAGTGTGCCGCTTCCGGCCATTTCCAGCTTCCGGTCAGAACGAATTGCCGCAGAGCTTCTCTCTGCGGCTCAAAGTCCGGACAATCCATCAAGTGATGCACCGCCGTGTCTTCGGCCTTTCCACACGCACACATGCCACTTTCTACGAGCCCTAGGGACGCAAGGCGTCCCCGGAACTTACCGTGTCCAGTGAGTACCTGCGTGACGTAATGGTCCGGCTTCACCCAGCTGGCGTTCACCCTGTCTCAGACATTGTTGAAGAAGGCGTTTGTTATTCGGCCTTTGCTTGAAGAAGACCATCGAGCTTGCCAGATATTTAGCGCCTCATCCCTTATGAGACCGTAGGTCTCTTTGATGCTCCCGGTGAACGGGATTACGACATTCCCTATTTTTGCATCCATTTCTTTTCTAGCTAAATATCGCGCCTTATATTCGTTGAGGAGAATGTCAACTGGGACCGCACCCGCAGCAACACAAAGCGACTCGGTCGACGCCGTGCGATATGCAGCAATCGCCGACACAAGCACCTGGCGCTGCAGGGTCCGGAGATCCTTCAGGCCGCCCCTTTCGCACCGGTCGATCCATCCGGCAGTGGCATAAGCCACCGTCGGAGTGAACACACCCCGATAGATCGTCAAGAGCGCGCTAAAGCGCAGCCCCCATTGACATTCCGCGGTCCTAGCTAAATTGCTAAAGAGCGGTTCGACCTTACCGCGTAGGTATTTGCAATGGGAGGAAACTCCCGTTTCTTTATCAAAATGGATGCCTAAATACCTGACTTTCTTTTTGAATTCAATTTTCTTTGGCCCTAAACGGATGGTCGGTGGTCTCGCCGTGATGTAAGATTTCTTAGCTCTAACTGCCTTTCGTTTTCGGTCTGGACGTGCTCCTCCCCTTCTACCTATCGGGGGCCTCCTGATCAATTCACTCCTGAGGACCACCGCCTCAGTCTTACGTGAAGAGATCTGGAGTTTTGCCCTCTCGCACCATTTGTTGATTAAGTCAACGGTGCGCTGCCCTCGCTTTTCTATTTCAGATCGGGAATTGCCTTCAACTGTGATCAGCAGATCGTCGGCGTACGCGATAAATGACCTGCCTATCTCTTTATCAAGTTCACGGAGGAGGCCGTCGAACATGACTGTCCAGCAAGCTGGTCCTAATACTGAGCCTTGAGGGCAGCCTCTCTCTGCCTCTTTGGAGACGCAGATGTCTCCGAAAGAGATACTAACTTTTCTATCGTTAAAATAACTGCACAGCACTTGGAAGATATTGCGGGGGCAGTCCCGCTCATTCCAGGCCTGCAGCACGAGAGGCCACCAGACGTTGTCAAAGGCGCCAGTTATGTCGAAGAGCAGCGCGACGACGTATCTCCGCTCTGAGGCGGAGACCATCCGACGCAGCTCCACGATCGCGTCCTCCGTCGACTTTCCGGGCATGAAGCCGAACTGCCGATCAGAGAGCTTCCCCGACGACAATGACGTCTGGGTGAGTCGCTCCTTTAGGAGCTTCTCGAAGAATTTCCCTACAACGGGGAGGAGGCATATGGGTCTATAGGATTTCGGGTCCTCCACGTCCTTGTCCTTGTCTTTCAGAAAGACTCTAAGCGAGTCCTCCTTCCAGATCGAAGGAAAGACGCCCCACCGGAGGCACCCATTGAAGAGCCTAACTAACTGACCGGGTATTGTCCTTGAAGCCGCCCGCACGACTGCAACCTCTACGAGGTCGAGGCCGGGCGCTTTCTTGGACTTCAGAGATTTTGCGACTTCGACGATTTCTGCCTCTTTGAAGAACGGGGCGTCGTCGGTGTCTGGCGTGATACGTGCGCTTTCTCTGATGCCACGCTGCTCAGGCGTGTCTTCATTTATCCGGTCTTCCGGGACGCGCACCTCCAGCAGGCGTCCGGCAGTTTCCTCTAGGGTGATGGTCGAGGAATTTTCGTTTCGAAGGCTGCTTAGCATTTCGTCCACCCGGAGCTTCTGAGCCGCGTGTTTGTACACGAATCCCCAGGGCTCCGAGTTTCCCACCTCCGTTACAAATTTTTGCCAGCTCTTGTTCTTAGTCTTCCGCAGCCTCACGCCGTACTTTCGCAAAGCTGCGCAGTACTCTTGGCGTTTTGCGAGGCGCGTCGACTTGTCACTCTCCCGCTGGAGAGCCCGTCTCTTCCTATAGACATCCTTTTTAAGGATTGTCAATTCTTTCGTCCACCACGGGTTGGACTTTCTAAATCGCCTCTTTTTGGGCATGGCCCGTTTTGAAGCTTCTATGAGGACTTCTGTGAGGACTTTTGCGAAGCTTTCCACGTCCCGGGCAGACTCCAGGTCGAGGACCTCGAGTCTCGATCTGGATAGCTCGATTAGGCTCTCAGCGAAGCTCTCCCAGTCGGCCCGATTTACATCGAACCGAGCAGTGGTCAGAGTACGCTGGTCCTCGCCCCTGACTTTCGGCACCCTCAGCCTGATGTCAAGGGAATTGTGGTCGTTCGTCGTCTAGCCCTCTCTGACCTTCCATTCGCCGACGAAGCGGCTCATGGCGGCGGATGCCAGAGTTACGTCAATGTATGACGAACCCCATCCTGTCCAGAAGGTAGGAGGCTGTCCTTGAGCATTGAGGATTTTCCATCCGCAAGCGCGGATGAATTCCTCTAGCTTCGTGCCTCGGCTGTCTAATTTGCGATCACCCCACATAGGGGATCTCGCGTTGGCATCCATGCCTATTATTAATCTCTGCCCCCTCAGAGAATGAAACACCGCCTCGAGGTGTCTGAGGTGTCCCTCGATCTCTTCGCTGTACTGAAAATAGCACGACACTGCGTAGAACGAGAAGCCGGGTGCTCGCACCTCCACACATGCACAATGTGGAGTGGTGAGCTGCGAGATTGTCAGCATTTGCATCTGTGGATTGCAGTTTACGACTGCCGCCCACGGGCGCTCTTTCCAAGTTGCCGCTATGCTGACTCCTGACCCTAGCCCTTCACATGAGTAAACCTTGTCTTGCTTCCTGGTGTTAGTTTCCTGCAATAACAGGATATCCAGCTTTTTGCAGGCAATTAATCGACGGATCTCTCCTGTGACGGCCCTTGAACGCCTCATATTTTGCTGGAGAATCCTAATTCCCGTGGTTCTCAACAACTCGGGTGCGGAACTACCACTGGTCGATACCAGAGGTATGGAGACTAGATTTGTATTTACAGCACCTATGTGGGTTTGGGACAATTTCTCTCTTTCATCGCGGTTCACGATTTCCGGCGCGTGTCTACTTTCATCCAAACTTCTTTCATTGTCCCTATCCTGCATCGCTCGGTTCCCCTGTACCGACGCGAGCATGCTATCACACCTTTCTAAAACAATGCGAACAGTTCGAAGACTGCAGCTCCCTATTTTGGACTCTAATCTGCCTGACTGCTTTCCTTCAGCACGCCCAGGCATAGGATAGGGAGCCTTAGAGGCCCGAAGATCCTTCCTTTTCTCTCTTACTAAATTTTTAATTTTACTCATTTTGTTCCCACGAGTGTGGTAGAAAGGAGGTCGAGTAACGCAGAGCCACCATTGCGCCACCAAGTCTGGGGTACCGCAGAGGGGTCGACAGGTACCTCTGGGGGAGCGCTTTAGACTGTGATTTTTATCATCTCCATAGCCATTCAGCCTTAGGCGCGTTTCCTTCACCGCTTGAGAATGTCGTTCGACCACGGGTCGACCGTAGTCTTCCCGGGGGGCCGCTAGCGACTGTGCATGTTTACCGTCCCCACAGCCATTCAGCCGTCAGCGCGACCCAAACGTTAACATTGGGACTAGTTCAAGTTACGAGTATCAGGATTTACCCGGCCCCAACTTTGTACCTAGAGCGGTCTACAACGTTGTTTGCCTGTTCGATTTTGGTATTTTCCCTGTCTCGATGATTCGTCTTTCCCAGTCGCTACCCCTGTTGGTTCGGTTTCCCAGGCCGAGACAATCAGGTTCGTTGCATCGCAATGGGAAGACCTGGATTTCGCATCGCGACTCCCGTTTCAACAAAGCGTGTGTCTACTTTCATCTACCCGGGCAGTGTCCTTATTAACGATTTCCTTGCTGGCTTTAAGAGGGCTCTCGCGTGAGTCCCATGGATGTCCCGGTACACCTGGCAGAGTCCATAACGTGACTTGGAGCGCCCGGACAATGCCCAGGTCGCCCCGTTCCATGTCACGCATGGCAATAGCGGTCCGCAGGATGCCAGCCGGAACCGATCTTCCCCAGATTCGCTTCTCTGCTTTTGGTGAATTTAACGTCCACAGCATCGTTTGCTATTTTTGGGCGTTTGACTGCTCGAACATGTAACGTGTACGTGGATGTACCGACACACCTGACAGAGTCCATAACGTGACTTGGGGCGCCCGGACAATGCCCAGGTCGCCCCGTTCCATGTCATGCATGGCAATAGCGGTCCGCAGGATGCCAGCCGGAACCGATCTTCCCCAGATTCGCTTCTCTGCTTTTGGTGAATTTAACGTCCACAGCATCGTTTGCTATTTTTGAGCGCTTGACTGCTCGAACATGTAACGTGTACGTGGATGTACCGACACACTTGACAGAGTCCATACGTGACTTGGGACGCCCGGACAATGCCCAGGTCGCCCCGTTCCACGTCACGCATGGCAATAGCGGTCCGCAGGATGCCAGCCGAAACCGATCGTCCCCAGATTCGCTTCTCTGTTTGAGCACGTTCCGCTGTCTTCCAATTATAGCATCTATTTGTTTGCTGCGTTGGGCGTCAATTCACTCGTGCGAGTACCGCTCACATAGCAGAGTCCATAACGTGACTTGGGACGCCCGGACAATGCCCAGGTCGCCCCGTTCCATGTCACGCATGGCAATTGCGATCCGCAAGACGCCAGCCGAAACCGATCGTCCCCAGATTCGCTTCTCTGCTTGAACACTCTTCGCTGTCCTAGTTTGCTGCGTTGGGCGTCAGTTCCATCACTCGTGCAAGTACCGCACATATACCAGAGTCCATAACGTGACTCGAGGCCCCAGGACAATGCCCAGGTCGCCCCGTTCCATGTCACGCATGGCAATAGCGGTCCGTAGGACGCCAGCCGAAACCGGTCATCCCCAGATTCGCTTCTCTGCTTTGGTGAGTTCTTTGGCGTCCACAGCATCATTTGCTATTTTGGACGCTTGACTGCTCGTCGTGTCATGGGGCATTTTACTTTACTTTCTCAATCTGAGAGCCACTGCCATGTGGGATTTTCGTCTTTTTGGACTTCGTTCGATGCACACTCGTGCTGTACACTTGGAGATCTCAGCTCTTATCTCCATTTGGTGTGGTGTACTTGGTTCCAATCAACGCACGTGTGCTTTGCCCTAAGACGTCAGTGTTTACACGCTCCGTCGTTTATTGCCATGCTTTTTGCTGAATACTTCGAGGTCAGACGTATCATTTCCCACTTAGTTATTCAGCCCGAATGTAGACTTTCGCTTGCCGTGGAAATCATCATTTGTGTGATGACTCCTTGCAAGCTCGTTCGAATATTTTTGGGTAGCATGCCTTTGATTCAGAGTCAGAGTTTATATTCTAAGTCCAATTGCGGCGTGTTGCTTTTCATTTCTAACGAGGCTCTTTGATAGGAATGTATTGCTCATGTATATTAGCTATATTTGATATTATGTACAAATTATGTACAAATTTACATACGAATTTCGTATGATATGGAAGGCAGGTACCGTTAAGTACCTGAATGAGAAACGTCACTGTGGAACGTTAATCCCATGGCGCTCGAGCTAGGTCGCGGGTTACCCCTCCGCTTCCTTGGCTCTTGCGCCCTTCAGTTGTCTCTTACGCACATACGGAGGCTGGCTGCGGCTTCCCGAGAAAGGTGTGGGTAACTGCCCCTTCGTTAGGGTCCACCATATCTCTTCGAGCCTACGACTTTAATTCCCTCCTCCGTATGTACGCATGCCTAGAGACAACTGGTAGGGTGTCCGGCTACGAGCAGGCAAGCTCTTGCAGACCAGACCCCGCCTTCCTGTCTTTCTTCCTTGGATGCTATATAGCTTAGTTTTGCTTAGATTTGCGGTTTCCTTATAACATCTTCATTGCGAAGTGTTTGAGCAATTCCATTTGAGCCATCATATTTAATTTAAGTCTTTGTTTCGCCATGCTTTACAATTTGAGCCATTATTTTGCAACTTGTGCCATTGGTCGTTCGATTGTTCGAAGTTTACTCTTCCGCTGGATGGGAATGATGGGTATAAATCTAGTTTATCCCCGTTTGCGTCACTGATCAGATGACGAGGCATTTGGTACCCGTGTGTTCTGACACCTCTTCGCTTGTATACCACCGTTTCGTGCATTTTCCGACGCTAGTTCAACATTGCGACCAGCCACGTCGGGAAATCGTATTTCGTGTATCTCACGATACTTTGTCATAGATTTTATGTGCATTGCAAGTGACGGGCGAGGCATTGCCTCTTTCCTCGATCACTTGACTCGACTCGTGAAGTAGATTCGGAACGCGCACCGCACCCCGACGGCTGCCAAATCCAGCGCGATCGGTTTTGCTGAGTGCGACCAACACCCTGAGGTGCTCGCCACATAGGAGCCAATTCGTCTGACGACACAAACTCGTGGCAATACTGTGATGAAACTGTTTAGGATCAGGTGGTTTGGGCTTCTGCCCAACCCCCTTCTCTTCACTCTTACGGGTGGATATGGTAGTCCACCCGTCACGACCCTCCCCAGCGGCCGCCGGCTGCCGCGGAGGGGGGTGAGGGAGGGCGGCCCCGCTGCCCGCAGCTGCGGGTACCGGAGAGGGGAGGACCCTTTCCAGTAACCGCCCTATGCGGGCGATTTCCGCCTTGAGGCACCGGACTTGGATCTCCAGGGCCCCAAGGCGTCCATCCGGACCTCCATCCCTCATCATCCCCCCGTAGTCCGCCAGTGCCTCCTCGATCTCCTCGAGGCACCGGTGGACCATGTCATTGAGACATGCGAGGGGCTTCCCCACGTAGCCCTCGCAGTCTTCCGCCCCGGTTCGACCCTGTGCTCGCGGAAGTATCGAACTCCGTCGATCGCCTCCGCGGCCAAAGTCTCACCTAGCCGTGCTCAGTGAGGGCTTCCGCACGGGCGGAATCCCCCACTGGACTCGCTTACGCCCCACTTCAGCACCCTCCTCCCGCGCGTTTCGGAGAGGAGCCCCACTGACCGAGGACTCTTCGTCCTCGGCCGGTGGGAACTCCTCCCCCGGGAAGTGCCGCTCCCATAGCTGCGAGGCGGACAGCTAATCGGTCCCACCCTCGCGCCCACAGGAAGGTCCATCCCCCTCCTTTTTTTTTGGTCACGCAGGGGAAATCCATCATGGATACCCCCTCCCCTTGGGGGGAAGGGGGTTATGTCGGACTCTTACCGACTAAAACCCCTGCGGGATGTCTACCTGTCGGACCGTGAGGAGGGGAGTCAGGGGAACTACTCCCGTATTCCCTCCCCAACCCCCCGGCCCCAGGGCTCCCTTCCGGGAGCCTCTCGCCACCTGTGTACCGTGCCCTGTTCCACGGAGGGAATCCAGGGCGCGGTCCCCGACGGGGGTTTCCCCCCGCCGGTTGGCCTTCTGGTGTCTCCTGTTAAGGAGAGGGGGACATTCACCCCCCTCTTTAGCCTCCCTCCCTGCTAGTCAGGGAGGGGAGGATTTGTAGGGGAGCGGGCCCGGCCCCAACCGGGGTACCGCTCCCCCCTGTCCCTACTTGTCCGGCCGTTCGGGGGGGGAAGGCAGGGAAGGCGTCTCGCCGCCCCCCTACTCCCCTTCTTGCGGCCGGTGGCGGGCCCTGGGCGGCCGAGGGGACTCCCGACCCTCGCGGGTCTGTGAGCCCGTCCACCCCCCTCCTCCCGTGGAACGAGAGGAGGGAAGTGGACCTCCCTATCCCCCCATAACTGGGAGGCGGACGTCTCCGCCTTCCGTTTCCTCTTTTTAGACACCGGAGGCAAGGCTGGGGCCGAGAACAAGTCTACTCGACTCGCGCTCGGCCGTAGCCTGTCCTCCTGTGCCTCCCTTCGGGCGGTAGCACTTTCCAGCGGCGCGCCCGCCTGGCGCGCGCCGTCTAGCCCATCGCATGATGACGACGGGGGGTGCTGGGACGATACTCCCTCTCCCGCCGTTCCCCGGCTCCGAGCACCGGGGCGTTCACCTCCTTGTTTGACATTTCTCCATAAATGTGGGGGTTTTACATGCCCCCCCACACACGGATTTATCTTCGGGGTTTTCCTTCCCCTAGACCGGCTGCCTTCACTAGGCTAACGAGCCCGCTCTGCCCGCGCTGTAGGAACCTTTGGGCCGCACAGGTGCGACCCTCCAGTTCCTGGGTAAAACCTGGAGGCAGCTGCCAATCCAGGAGTATTATGGACGCTCTTAGTCTGGTCCCTCCGTACAGGCCACCCCGGCATGATAGAACCTGCCGGCATGATAGAACCTGCAGGGGTCGAAACCCACGCCGGTACAGCCCTGTACGTCATCGGGACACGCAAGCTCCTCCACCACGGCAAGGTAGCGTCCACGGGGGAGTTTAACATCATTACATAACAGATTAATCGACAAACTATATTAATACCTAAATGCCCGTGCGAAAACCAAGTTCCGTTTAACGCACTCATTTTAAAGTTACAAATTAATTATTTGCGTTTTTGTTTTTGTGCTTGCTTGTAATAATGGTATATACAATGAAAAAGTAGTCGTCCACTATTCAATTCTGATATTTTCGCAATGCGGATATTTTACATTTTTACAAATAACATTTTTCGTGCACAAATAATTCACTAGCTCATTATATTTCGTCGTTAAAGTAAGAAATTCATAGAATTTCATTTTGTAGTAATATGATGTTAACTGTACGATTAACTATTCTATACTGATTCATTTTTCCTAGAGTACCGATTTAAAATTGCAGAAAATATCAACAACATATAATAAGATAAACAACATATAATAAAATAAACCGAAACATAGAAAAAATGTGAGCACAAATTAATCTTTACTCAATAAACATTGTAAGAAGCTTTATAGAGTGTCAGAAAATTATATACTATTTAGTATATTTATTTTGTTTATATCTTTGTTATAAACAATGAAGGTGGGCTAAAACTTTCAGAACATTACGCGGAGTGATGACCTTGATAACATATGTGAAAATCATTGACACCAGGAGGTGGTCCCTATTTCTGCATAATTACCCTTAGAAATGTTGTAGGCAATTTATGAATTGCTTTATCTGCAATATAATCCAATTTTTTTGCCAACTGTTTGCCTGTACCGGTACCGGTTCCACACCATATTATAGAAGAAGAACAGGTAACCCTTAATATTATATGTATTATTAAAGATATTGCTGTACTATAAGCTAATATACAGGGTGTCCCAAAAGTAACGGACCACCCTAATAACTCTGCAATATTGAAGTTCCAAAGAAAATGATTTCAATAAAAGTTATAGGGATTTAAGTAAGTTACCTTATGATGACCTTGACTTTGATCTTGATCTTTATTTTAAAGGTCATTTGAAGGTCAGCTTGCATTTTTTAAATGGGAACTCTTACCTTTTATTACACTGTTAACTATAACATTGTTGTTATGTGTTACATTTCAGACCTCATCTGCTGAGCGACGACGACAGCAATGGCAACGTCGCTGCGAGAAAAATAATAAAAAAGCACAAGAAGCAAGATAAAGGGAGGAACAACTATACGAGCAAATGCAGTTACTGCTGCAGCAACAAGAGCAGCAGCATCAACAGCTTTTGTTGCTGCAGCAGCAACTGCTGCAGAGCAGAAATGGATGAGGAGAAATAATTGCAAGAGAAGGAAGAGGAGGAAGCGGAGGAAGAGGAGGTGGAGGAAGAGGAGCCCAAAATGGGTAATTTATATTTAACATCTATAATTAAATAAAGTTTTACTTTTATGATTAACATAATATGAAATTCTTTTATTACCTATGGAGACGTATTAAGAGTATATATTGTTATGTCCGAGCCACAACGTTTGTGGCGACGTCCGTTGTCCGTGAGCCTTAAGCATCTGATTTTGACAATTGAGCGAGGATTGTCCTAACGATGAGAAATTTGATAAGAAGATAACAGAACAGCTGAGAAAGTCTCTAGCAAGCTGTCATCGAAGACAGACGCAAGAATTCAGAATTATTAAAATAAAGAATTATTCTTGTTTAAAGCGTAAGCGAGTTGTGCTGTAAATATTAAAGCTTCTTAGTCATTACGCGGGTGTTTTCATTTACCCGAGTGCAAGCGCGAGTGTGAGAGTGAGCGCAATATTTTGGGGGCTCGTCCGGGATAGAATCAGCGATCAGCCGGGATCAAATCAGTGATTGTGCGGGATCGAATCTGAGGAAACAAGATGATGAGTGAAGCGAGGAGCTATGCAGTCCCCAACCGTCGGAAGCGCGCTTGTTAAAATGAACCGGAGACGGCGGGAGCGGATGCAACAAGCTCCGGAGTATCGGAGGCGTCGGCCTTGCAGGAAGCATTTCTGGAGATTCGGACGTTGAGAGAGGAACGTCTGCGTTTGATGGAGGAGCGACAGAAGCGAGTCAGCGGCCGAGTTGAGCCGGAGGAACCTATTATTTGTACCTATTGCTTGTATTATTTTGTTTGTTGATAGTTTCTCCAACTTTTGTTGATTCTTTGGACTCTGGAGATTAGAGGATGATCTTTTGAAAAGGACCGAACATCTTTGTCCAAGAAGGCTGCCTCCCCCACGGTTTTTGACCGTGGTTTTCCATGGGGCATTGGGCGAATGCCGAGGCAGGAACTTGGGGTGTTCTGTAAAAGAACGTTGGGTCCACGGTAGTTCCCCGCCCCCCCCGTCCGAAGAGGAGCCAAGGTGGAAGCGGACGAAGAAGCGGAGCAACAAGCGGATTGTTTTGAGAAGGTCCTGGAGACTGACCACCTCCTAAAGGACAGGGATAGAGACAGTGAAGGCGAAGAGTAAAGATCCTCAGTCCTTGATTGAGATCAGGAATTCATGGAGTCTGGTAACCTGTAGCAGCAGCTCAGGGTAGGATAAGAGTCATGAAGATCTTTGGAGTCAAGGAAGAGGATGACCTTGCCTAGGTGAATTGTCGGGACGACAATTCTTTGAAGAAGGGGAGCAGTGTTGTGTCCGAGCCACAATGTTTGTGGCGACGTCCATTGTCCGTGAGCCTTAAGCATCTGATTTTGACAATTGAGCGAGGATTGTCCTAACGACGAGAAATTTGATAAGAAGATAACAGAACAGCTGAGAAAGTCTCTAGCAAGCTGTCATCGAAGACAGACGCAAGAATTCAGAATTATTAAAATAAAGAATTATTCTTGTTTAAAGCGTAAGCGAGTTGTGCTGTAAATATTAAAGCTTCTTAGTCATTACGCGGGTGTTTTCATTTACCCGAGTGCAAGCGCGAGTGTGAAAGTGAGCACAACAATATATATATATATATTAGGTTGTTCGGAGAGTTCGTTTCAAATTTCGCGCGCTCCACATTTCTATGTAATCAGTAAGAACGAGGGCGCTCTAAACGATTTTATGTTTGTCAACAAACATTCCCGGATCTATGAGCCCGCTAAGGAAACTTCGCAGATCTTCCTAAGTGTAACTATTTCGTCAGAAATCAGTTTGAAAAATGGAGAACCAAAAAGTCCATTTTCGTCATGTGATGCTATATTGCTTTAAACGTGGCTTCACGGCTTCGCAGACCCTGAATGAGATGTTCTCAGTATATGGAGATGCCTGCGTCACTCACCAGACAGTTCGAAAATGGTATCGAAGATTCGAAGCAGGCGATTTCAACATGGAAGATCAAACTCGCTTAGGCCGGCCTCAGGAGGTTGATGAAACGCTTCTTATGAATCTCGTGCACGAAAATCCTCGAGTAACAGTTAGAGAACTCGCCGACACTCTGCACAAGTCTGTTTCCACCGTGCATGATCATCTGAAGAAGCTAGGATTCTCAAGTCAACTGGATGTGTGGGTGCCACACGAAATGAATGAATGGCAGTTGCTGGAACGTGTGAACGTCTGCGATATGCTGCTTCAACGGCACCAAAAAAACCGTTCTTGAAGAGGATCATAACAGGCGATGAAAGTTGGATCCTATACAATTATATTAGCCGCAAGAGGTCGTGGGGAACCAGCGACGCGTCTACGCAAACAGTGGCCAAGCCGGGGCTTCACGCGAAAAAGGTTCTTCTGAGTATCTGGTGGGATTTTAAGGGCGTGGTATATTATGAGCTTCTTCAACCAAACGAAACCATCAACGCGGCGAAGTACAGCCTTCAACTGGACGAACTGAAGACTGCCATCGCACAGAAGCGCCTTGAATTGGCTAACAGGCGTGGAATTGTTTTCCATCATGATAACGCCAGACCTCACGTCGCAATGTCTATCCGTAGGAAGCTGTTAGACTTCGAATGGGACGTTCTTCCTCATCCTCCATATTCTTCCGACCTTGCCCCATCTGACTACTATCTATTTCTTTCTTTAAAAAATTTTCTTCGGAACAAGAAATTCGAGTCTTTGAAAGTCCTCAAAAGTCATCTTGATAAATTCTTCGCCAATAAGAAACCTTTATTTTGGAGCAAAGGCATCATGCAGCTTCCTGAAAGATGGGCCAAGGTCGTTGAACAAAACGGTACATATTTGCTTCAATAAAGTTCCTCTTTGTGTAAAATATTGCGCTCTTAATTTATTTCAAAAATTTGAAACGAACAACCTAATATATATTTCCGAACAACCTAATATATATATAATACTTGTAAATGTTTTAGATTTCCATTAAATGATAAAATTTTATTAGGTAAATGGACTACAGCTATGAAAAGTAAAATATACTGCTCTATAACTACATGTAGCATAATTTGTAGGCGATATTTTAAAAAAGAATTTCTTCCTGGACGAAAAAGGAAAAGATTAAAAATAAATGAAATTCCAACAGAATTTTTAATGCTACAAACACACCCATTGAAAGAATCTAAATAATCTAATAAATTTATGTAAATGTTTAATTTTATTAATAAATATTGTTGTTGATTAATATTAATAATTATCATATTATAAAATTTGTAATTTTGAAATATTGTTAAAGATGGACACGTTAATACTGACTGCAGAGAAGGTATGTGTTTAATTACTTGTTTGCGATCTGTCGTCTCATCATCGCGCTTTGTTTCGACGGAATCGAGGATTCTCGACAACACGAGATATTTTGCATGACTAGCGCGTGATCATGCCGTACTTGTTCGGCGACGGGACTCACCGTTCCCTGCTAACAGACTGACGTCAAATGATGTACTAATGATGTCTTAATGACGTTAGAGACATCATTAAGACGTCATTAGTACGTCATTTGACGTCAGTCTGCTACCTGGATTGTTATTGTACCTGTTTGTCAACATATGAACGCCAATAACCTGGCAAAGTTTTAAATCGACAACGGGTAACGTCCCATCTCCGAGCAAATAAAAATAAAAATTAAATGTAAGAATGAAGTTAGGAACCGCTCTCTGTTCCTCACTCCGATCAGATTTCAAATTCGCATGAGACTGACTACAAGTATCAATTTCGCTTCGTTCCGCACCGTTTTTTTTCTAATCAACTGCTCGACCGCTCTGGTCGAACCTTCGCGTACGGAGACTCGGTTGCGGCTTCAACTGGCTGATACTTCGACTGGACGTGCCACGTACAAACTTAATTTTCGTTCAAATTGTTAGCGGTTTCAACGTGTATTTTGTGTTAACAAAATTGGGATCGCGGGTTCGGGAGGTCCTCGCCCTCCGACCAACGAGTATTGTCCTTCTAGAAGCTCGGCGAACATCGCCCAAGAGGAGGATATAAAAGGGAACGATCCCGCGAAACTCAAAAGGGCTGTGTCTTCCTTTCTGTCGAACCCCGAGCTCATTGCTGAGCGGTCCCGGCCTCTTTTTGACTTCGCCAAAAGGCGAACATTACTAATATATTCCTTATAATAACAATATTAACAAAATATTCTAATTGACAGTAATTGTCGCAAGAGCTGCAGGTTCTACCATTTGTAGCATGGATAAAAATATTGTACGAGGTCCAGAAAGTGAGAATACAAGGGCTGCATAGGGATTTTTTTGTTGCAAAGTTGGCACCCGTGACGTGTAGAGGGGTTCATAACGGTCAAAATAAGCCATCGAGCGCCTCAGTCAGTTACGAAATGTCGCAGCAGCCTAATACGTTAACCAGTGCGTCCTCCGTTCGCTCCACCTACAGCAGGTGTGAGATTCGTTCAGTCATTCGGTTCCTCACTTCAGTCTCATGCTCTTCAGTCTCAGTATGACAGTCTTTGCAGTGGCGCCATACCCATTCTCCATCCTCCAAAAAATTCAAAGTTCAATCTTCAGAGAGAAAAATCATGGCGTCCGTGTTTTGGAGCCGGAAAGGACTCTTGTTGGTCGATTTCATCCCCAAAGGGACCACCATCAATGTAGCTGCATATTGTGAGACCCTAAAGAAGTTGAGAAAAAATCAAAGACAAAAGGAGGGGAATGCTGACTCGTCCCTCCTTCAGGACAACGCCAGACCCCATACCGCCCGGCTCACTCAAGACCTGCTCGTGTCGTTTGGATGGGACATTGTGACTCACCCACCCTACTCCCCTGACATGGCACCCTCGGATTACCATCTTTTCAATAAATTGAAAGAGTTCTTGGGTGGACAGCGCTTTTCGAACGATGAGGTCATGCAGATTGTGATAAGGTGGCTTCAGGAGGTGGAGCGAACGGTATACGACGAGGGTATACAAAAGCTGGTGTCCAGGCTTCAAAAGTGCATTGACCTCAATGGCGATTATATGGAGAAATAATAACATATTTTGGCACATACCATGTAAATTTCAATAAAATATATTCATTTTTCGATTTTAAACAATTGTATTCTTACTTTCTGGATATACCTCGTACTTGATCTTACTGATTACAGAGAAGGTATGTGTTTAATTAATTATATTCCTTATAAAAGCAACATTAACAAAATACTTTAATTGACAGTAACTGTCGCAACAGCTACAGATTCTACCATTTGTAGCATGGATGAAAATATTGTACTTGCTCTTACTAGTTGCAGAGAAGGTATGTTTTTAATTACTATTAGGTGCGCAACTAAGTTCTCGCTGTTTTTTTTATGAAAATGCAACTTTATTATGAAAAAATGGTTACAAATGAATCATTCAAAATATTGCCCATCGTTAGCGACAACTTTTTCCCATCTTTCTGGCAGAGCTCGAATACCGTCACGGTAGAAGTGTTCGTCTTTTGAGGCTATCCACGAATCAAGCAATTTTGAGATGTCTTCATATGAGCGAAACTGCTGATTAGCCAGACCATGTGCCATCGAACGGAACAAGTAATAATCGGACGGCGCAATATCTGGGGAATATGGTGGGTGGGGTAGGACTTCCCATTTGAGCGTTTCTAAGTAGGTTTTAACGGGTTTGGCAACGTGAGACCGAGCGTTGTCATGCTGTAGAATCACTTTTTCGTGCCTCTGCTCGTATTGTGGCCGCTTTTCGCGCAGTGGAAAGCGGCCACATCGCATCAATTGAGTTCGATACCGTTCCCCAGTGATGGTTTCGTTCGGTTTCAACAGCTCATAATAAATAACACCGCCCTGGTCCCACCAAATACACAGTAAAACCTTCGCAGCGTGAATATTCGGCCGAACCGACGACGTAGAAGCATGACCGGGCAGTCCCCATGATTTTGTTCTCTTTGGATTGCTGTAATGAATCCATTTTTCATCACCCGTAACGATGCGATGAAGAAAACCCTTCCTTTTTTGCCGCTGGAGCAGTTGTTCATAGGCGAAAAAACGACGCTCAACGTCTCTTAGCTTCAAATCATAAGGAACCCAAGTTCCTTGTTTTTTAATCATTCCCAACGCATGCAATCGCTTGGAAATGGCTTGGCGTGTAACTCCTAATGCTGAAGCAAGCTCTTTTTGCGTTTGGCACGGATCCTCATCGAGCAATGCCTCCAATTCAGCGTCTTCGAAGGTTTTTGGCCTTCCTTCACGCGAACGGTCGTCAACATCGAAATCACCGTCTTTGAAGCGACGGAACCAATCACGGCACGTTGTTTCACTTAGAGCAGCATCTTCGTAAACTTTTTGGAGAGCTCGATGCGCTTCAGTCGCCGTTTTCTTCGAATGAAAGAAGAAAAGCAACACTTCCCGCAAATGACGATTATTTGGCACAAAATAAGACATTTTCACACAACCAAAAGTATATGACGCAAAAACAAAATCACTAATGTGTCAAAGCGGTTTGTTTACCATATGTCTAAGCTTGGTTCATGACGTTTTGGTTATGTCACAATCGACCAGCACTTACTACTAGAGCCATCTCTTGAAAAACAGCGGGAACTTAGTTGCGCACCTAATAATATATTCCTTATAATAGCAATGTTAACAAAATACTCTAATTGACAGTAACTGTCGCAACAGCTGGAGGTTCTACCATTTGTACCATTTGGATGAAAATATTGTATCTGATCTTACAGAAGGTATATGTTCATTAAACATATAAAGCATATTAATAATTATTACAAATTTTAAAATGAAACTAAGAAACTATTTCTTTCAGCAGAAAGAACTGTTGGGAAAGATGCAAATTTTAACATGGATGTACATATTGTATCTGACCCTGCAGAAGGTATGTACACATATGCCTAGAAGTTTAGTGTTGAAAACACAAATAAATGTACTTTTTCTATTTTGCCCATTATTTTCTTAAATTTAATTTCCTTCGTCAACTTGTCAAAGATTATCATAAATTTATGAATATCAATCTTATTTTTGTTCATAAAGTATTCCATAACCTAATATACATGTCATATTTATTGATTTACAACTATATTTAAAAACAACTATTTTCTTAATACTGTTGCATTTATTGTAATTTTCATTATTTTACATCAATTATTCATTTTATTTATTTTACATTACTTCACTTTTATAAATTTATATTAGTTTTATTTATGACACTAGCAGAAAGCCGTATTCTATGTGAGCTTATTTGGCGCGTGTGCACTAACCTATTTACAAATTTTGTACATAGAAATTGGGTACATCACAGATAGGAGTTAGCAGTCTAGTTGTTATATAGAAGTCTATGGAAAGAACTGAGCTTCTAGTCTCGTGAGTCAGACGCTAGGCGGCGCATCTATAGGGGTATGTGCGCACACGAACGTGAGAATAATAGTAGAGAGAAGAAGGAGAGGGGTCACGGGCTGCTTTTAGCCGAGCCCAGTATGAGGCGCAATCTGCACAACCGTGCACATAAACTACGATGCTAATGTCCACGACTCTTTTTTGATTTTCCCCACCACGCACGCACACATAACCGGATCAGTCTATCCGTGTGGACCACGCGCTCGGCAATCGTCGGCGCACCGAGCGACAGAGATATATCATTCCCTCCTCGCTCTCGTGTTCGCTCAACGACGCGAGCGAGAATATCTTTCCCCCTTTCTCGCTCTCGTTCTCGCTCAGCGACGCGAGCGAGGATAATTCTTTCTGGGCTGTAATCTGACAAGGGCTGTTGTCAAACTTAAGGGTCACTAATTTTGACGAGCTTTGGCAGAAATGTAGTATAGGTCCAGCAAAAGCTACTGTTAATCGGAGACGATGCAACACTCAAGCATTTGGGAGAAATTACAAATTGAAATTTCGCGATTTTAAGTATGCTCCGTTATTCTAACATTTGCAGAGTTATTTCCAAATGACGGTATAGTGCAGCAGACTGGGTGCGGTGCTAGTACTTGTCAGATTGCGTGTTCGCGACTAGTTATGTCTTGTTATTTATTTTAATTTATGTTTTTTTACTCTTACGAATAAAAATATATATATTACAGAAGAATAGGAAGATAAATTCATTATGCAAACAGCCTTTTCTATGTTTCACGAAGGAGAATGGACACACAATTCAAAAAGAGGTATATATTATATCAGGTGTAGTAAAAAGAAATCCATTATTTTTGCATGAAATTGAAGGCTTTAATTACCATAGTTAGAATGATCCGATTTAGGTCAAATATGCGCCGTTTTGCCCGATAACTTGTTGCCATTTTGAAGGTAATTTCATTATGCCTCTCTCATAGAAGCCTTCGTCCTTATTGGCAAAAAATTGAGACAGTCGATTTTCACAAGCCTCTCTTGAAGCGAATTTTTCACCAGCAAAATTGTTCGCCATGGACAGGAACAGATGGTAATCACTTGGTGCCAGGTCCGGACTATAAGGTGGATGCATAAGAACCTCCCAACCAAGCTCCCGGAGTTTCTGGCGAGTCACTATCGATGTGTATGGCCTGGCGTTGTCCTGATGGAACACAATTCCTCTCTTATTGGCCAAAGCTGGTCGCTTCTGGGCGATTGCTTCCTTCAGACGGTCCAATTGTTGACAGTACAGTTCCGAGTTAAGAGTTTTGCCGTAGGGGAGCAGCTCATAGTAGATAATTCCCTGCCAATCTCACCAAACACACAGCAAAACCTTCCTGGCCGTCAATCCTGGCTCGGCCACCGTTTCCGCCGACTCACCGCGATTCGACCATGACCGTTTTCGCTTGACGTTGTCGTAAGTGATCCACTTTTCATCACCAGTGACCAACCGCTTCAGAAATGGGTCGATTTTGTTGCGATTCAGCAGCGATTCGCAGATGGAAATTCGGTCCATGAGGTTTTTTTTCGTTAACTCGTGTGGCACCCATACATCGAGCTTCTTTTTGTATCCAGCCTTATTCAAATGGTTCCAAACGGTTTTTTGTGAAATCTTTAGCTCTTGGGCAATCGAAACAGTGCTTACATGACGGTCGGACTCAACAATGTCCATGATTTTATCGATATTTTCGACAATTGGCCTTCCAGTGCGTGGTGCATCTTTGACATCGAAATTACCGGAACGGAATCGACGAAACCAAAATTGCGCGTGATTGGCTGTTACAGTATCAGGACCGTAAACACTATTCACATTTTCAGCCGCCTGGCTTGCGTTTTCGCCTTTATCGAAGAAAAACTGTAAAATATAGCGTATTTTCTCTTTGCAAGCGCCATCTTTGACGCGCGCTCAAACAAAACTGAGTCAACTAATCACAAAACTGTCAGAAAATTTTTTTTAGTACGAAATCTCATCTTTCTAACGCCATCTAGTGGAACCCGATCGGACTTATACAACGCGAGATACAGATAACTAAAGCCATCTATTGGAAAAATAATGAATTTCTTTTTACTACACCTGATATATAATTAGTATTCATTGCATGCATTTTTTAATTAATACATCTGTATGTATGTTTATGTGTATGTATGAGGGTAGTCCCAGAAGTATCTGACCTGACGTATAGATGGCGGTTGTTGTTTGAAAAGGATAACTACGGTAGAAAGTATCAACCTTAAAAGCTTAAATTTGAAGTTTGACGACGCTACGTCAAACGCTACGTTGTTTGGTATTTGTTTGGCAGCCATCAATAGTGAACGCTCTCAGTAAATTTATAAACATGGAAGAAAATGGTCATTGTTATGTAATACAATACTTTCACTTGAAAGGTCTCAATCCAACCAATATCAAAGCGGAGCTAGATTCTACTCTGGGGGAGTTTGCTCATTCGTTTACAACAGTAAAATATTGGGTGGCAGAGTTTAAACGAGGCCGTACGAGCTGCCAAGACGAACATCGCAATAGTCGACCAAATGAGGTGACCACGTCAGAAATGGTGAAGAAAATCCACAAAATGGTGTTGAATGACCGTCGACTGAAAGTGCGTGACTTAGCAGACATGGTATGCATTTCAAGAAGTGCTGTACATCGCATATTGACTGCAAATTTGGACATAAGGAAGCTGTGCGCAAGATGGGTGCCGCGATTGGAACAAAAACTGCGTCGTGAGGATATTTCAATCGAGTGTTTGGCCAAGTTTCGCAGCAATAAAGCCGAGTTTTTGCGTCGGTTCATAACCATGGATGAAACATGGGTCCATCATTTCACACCTGAGACGAAGGAACAGCCAAGACAATAGACCAAGGTAGCTTGATGGCTATTTTGAGGAACTCGACGATTCTCACTATAAACAGGGTATCGAAGCTATTGAACATTGCTGGGAAAAGTGTATTGAGCTAAAAGGAGACTATGTAGAGAAATAAAGATATTTTTCCCAAATTTTTTGTTTTCTTTGTTAGATCAGGTACTTCTGGAACTTTTTTTTTTGGTCACGCAGAGGAAATCCTCATGGATACCTCCGCCGGTTGGGGAGGGCTGGGGTTATGTCGGACTTCTACCGAGTAAAACCCCTACCGAGTGCCTACCGCTCGGACCGTGGTGGGGGGACACAGGGGAACTACGCCTGTATTCCCTCCTCGACGTCTGGGACTACCCTCGTATATACAGGGTGTTATAAAAGTCCGGGAAGAGCAGAATAACTCGAAAAATATGAGTCCTAGAAAAAATGCGAAGTATTGGGTTCTTATGATTTTTTCCTGGCTATCTGATAATGACTTTAGATTTGACCTTGATAATGACCTTGAAAGTCATTTCAAGGTCAGGTCAATTTTTTTAATGGGACCCCATACTTTTGACTCCAGAAATGAAAAGGGCGGAAAATTTTACGTTCGGATATGACCTTGAACACTGCCAAATTTGACCTCTGAAGGTCACATAAAGGTCTAAGCTTGTTTTAGGCTGAAAACGCGAATATCTTCGGAAATGCACCTGCTAGGGAGCAATGTTACACATAAGAATAAGAATGTAGAGGTCAACGAGGGACAGTCAGCCGTGACCTTGCCCTTATTCTCAAGGTCATGAGTTAAGATTACTATTAAAGTCAAACCGGACTTTTCTAGGACTGAAAATCCATACTTTTGACCTAAAAGTGTCAAGATTGAAAAATTTTACGTTCGGATATGACGTTTTCACGGATATGACCTTGACCTTGTTCTCAAAATTATGCGTTTTACGTTACTTCACTGATTGTGAAGTCTACTGAAAGTAAAGCGTCTCGGTACCCGACCACTGAAGGCAAGGTGTTTCAAACCTGACCACTGAAGGCAAGGTGTCTCAAACCCGGCCACTTAAGGCAAGGTGTCTCAAACCCGATCACTGAAGGCAATGTGTCTCAAACCCGACCACTGAAGGCAAGGTGTCTCAAACCCGACCATTGAAGGCAAGGTGTCTCAAACCCGGCCACTGAAGGCAAGGTATCTCAAACCCGACCACTGAGGGCAAGCTGTCTCAAACTCGACCATTGAAGGCAAGGTTCAGTTAGTCCCGGCCACCGAAGGCAAAGCATCTTGTAACTCGGCCTGAGATTACAAGAGATGTTCAAAATGTTCCCCATTGACCATTTGACAGTGTGCTAAGCGGACGTACAAATTGTCAGTCGCACTCCTTATCATTTCTGGAGGTATTGCAGCACATTCGTCTATGATCCGTTGTTAAAGCTCATCCAGTTTACGAGGTTTAGTGAAATAAACTTTATTTTTTATGTAGCCTCAAAGAAAGAAATCAAGTGGTGCAATGTCGGGCGATCTCGGTGGCCATTCTATTGTTCCTTTTCTACCTATCCATCGATTAGGGAAAGTATCGTTTAAATAGTTCCGAACAATGCGTCCATAATGTGGCGGTGCCCCATCTTGCTGGAACCAAACATTATCGAAATTATCACCAACGCTCTTCTGTATTGATGGAACAATTTGGTCTGTTAGAAGCTGCAGATAGGTTTCTGAGTTCAAATTCCCATTTATAAAAAAGGCCCAACCACTTGATTATCATAAAGACCTGCCCAAACATTCAATTTTTGAGGTCACTGCGTATGTGCTTCAAGCATCCAATGAGGATTTTCGTTGTCTCAATATTTAAAATTATGACGGTTTACCTTACCAGTAATTTCAAAAGACGCTTCGTCTGAAAAAAACGATATTATGCAAAAAGTTCGCTTGCTGATCAATTCTTTGCATCATAACTTCTGAAAATTGCACCCTGCGGTCAAAATCGTCCTCATTCAACTCATGGTGGAGATGAATTTGTAGGGGTGGAACTTAATGGTCTTTAGATTTTTGGAAATTGACAATACACTCATTTGAAGCTGTTGAGATGCTCTTCTAATTGACAATCTGGGATTTTCAACAAATGATTGGGCTACTTCAAATTGTCGTTCTTCTGTCGTTTGGGACCTTGGCCTCCCAGAATTTTGACGGTTTTTATTACTCCCAGTTTTTACAAGTCGTCTGATGGTGCGAGATACAGTCGATATTGAAATACCTTCGCCTTCATTACGAAAGTTTTCATTGAACAGCAATCTCACTTCACTGTATGACCTTTGTCTATCCCCCCATCCTCTCATCATCAATAGCGAAACTCTCTCATGCTCTCTCTGTAAGAGAAGCCATTTGGAATTGAAAACAAAAAATTTGCAAAAAATTGGTATAAAAAATTCGGTTTCTTTACCTTTAAATAAAAATAATAAGTAATGTACTATTGATCGTTAATAATAATATGATAATAATTCAAAACAGACTAGAATGATATCAAAACTTGTTAAATCGATGAAAACTCAAAAACAATCTATTATCTGTTTGACACTGATAGAATCGAGACAAATAAAAACCTTGAAACATACACTTCATCGATGGCGAATAAATTTTTCGGATACCGATTCTGGGATTTTTGAGCTCGCTAAAACCGAATCCGACGTCGGATTTTGCAAATTCAAGATGGCCGATTCAAGATAGCGGCCGATATTGAGGAATTACCAACAATCGGAGTGTAACCTCGTACGTAACGTAAAATCTCATTCTTCACATTATGGGGGAGGGGTAAAAGTATGTGTTTCCATCCTAAAAAAATTAATTGACCTTGATATGACTGACACATAACCTTAAGAACAAGGCCAAGGTTCAAAACGTCATATCCGAACGTAAAATTTTTCAATCTTGATACTTTTAGGTCAAAAGTATGGATTTTCTGTCCTAAAAAGTCCGGTTTAACCTTAATAATAATCTTAACACTAGTCCTATGTTTACGATCGTGACCGTTGTCTCTGTTTGGGTCTATATGACCCGCATACAAATTTTCATTCAAAAGCGACTTTTTACCTGAATTTCAAGAGTTATCGATGTACACAAGTAGAACGAGATAATTAAACGCAAAAAACATATTTGTTTGTTGTTTGTTATTTATTTATAAACATTTTGCATGAAACAAAAATTATATGAGAATATAAGATCGCTGAAAAATAGAGTTTCTGTGAGTGAGTTCACTCCAAACAATTTTTGCAGAACAAATCGGAATGAATTTTTTAAATCGTTTTCTTGCAGATTGTGCAACTCTCTGCATGTTTGTTGTCATTTTTGCACATATAGCATCTTTTACGTTTTGGAGCCGAAATGTTGTCTGAAGCGGATATGGACGGCTCACCCAGCGTCCATTTACATATATCTTTTATCAAATTGGCAGGATTTTCACACCTTGGCATTTTCTTCCGACGCATGATCTCTGGTTCCACCAATTTCATACCCAAATCTTTCAGGAACTCACGACGCTTGTATTTCTTACCGGCATGTACCCAATTTGCGTTGCATTCTTTGTATAAAACGATAATAGCGCTCAAGACTGCCATCGGCCAACGGTTGGTTTTACGTTTGCACGTGTAAGAGCCGATCATTTGATCTAAAAGATCAACACCAGCCTTTGTATCGTTGTAAAATTGAATAATTTCGAGCTTGTTTTTCTTCTCTGCAATACAAGTTGTGTCATGGTGCTTGGTGCTCATAAGAACAACGCAACGATTTTTCTTCGGCACATACGATGTGATGGTCACATCTGGATTTTCAGCGAACGCAAACAGAGACGTCTCCACCATACGATGCTTGACATTGACAATATGGTATGGCAAGAATATTTTATTTTTGCGAACGGTGTCGACCATCGTCATTTTATGATTTCTCAAAAGATCCACTGCCAACTCATAGCTCGTGAAAAAATTGTCACAAGTTATATTGTGGCCACTCGATAAACATGAAATTAGCTGCAAAACCACTCGTTTTCCTTGATTCACTTCTCGTTGCTCATTCGGTGCTCGCCCAGTATAAATATCAGTGTTGCAGCAATATTTTATTTCGCTGTCGCATAATACAAACATTTTTATTCCATATTTTTCCGGTTTGTTGGGAATATATTGACGAAATGGGCAGTGGCCTTTGAATTTGATAAGCTGTTCGTCAATTGTAACGTTTTGATGCGGATTATAATTTCGATGCAAAGCAGAATTCCAGAGTGTGTAAACCTCGCGAATCGGCGAAAGTTTGTCGCGATGATTACGATCGTCACGAGTATCGAATCGCAAAACTCTTGTTATGTTTTGAAACTTTTGCTTGCTGAAAATAGCACGATATTCCGCTCGATTGGTCGATGCAAACAGTTCGTCGGTGCTCTGGCAATATGCATTGTAGACTCCAGCCAATATCAAAATACCAAAGTAAGCATCGAGCGTAATGTCGTCGATATCGATCCATTCGTCTTTGTATACTTTTCTCCCTTCTTTGTTTGTATAATCAACAATGATTCGCATAATGTTAGCAGTCATAAACAATCGAAACGCTATAACCGGATCGTCAGTTACACGACTGCTGGCATATGTTGTTGCACCAGGCTTCAATCGCAAAATTGTTTCGACACGATGTTTCGATCGAGTGGCCGGCGGATTTGCACTCCACTGCAATGTACCGTCTCGCGATGCAAATGTGTTGTTGGCTGGCGAATCTTCTTCTTCATCAGCAGTCTCGCCGGATTCTATACTGTAGTCGTCTCTTTCGTCAATTGACTCATGATCGACTTCGCCATCGCTCACTTGGTCGATAACTTCGTCATCTTCCGAATTATCATTTGGATCGACATACATCATGTGAACATCCATGCTCGCCAATCGCGTCGACTTCAACACAGAATAGAATACAAGTAAATAAATAACAAGTAACAAACATTCACATTTATACAAAATAAAACCAGCACATTTACTTACTCGTCGAGTCATTTTGTACGTTACAAATTGTAGGATGAGGAAAGAAATTGCAGTTCGATGCACTCTAGATCACTTGATGTACTACTACACGAGATCGATGCCGCTCGCAATCGCGGGACTCTTCGTTGAGTACAACTAGTGACTTGCAATGTCCAACTAGTATACCTTATTTACGTTTTTTCTAAGGTCATAAAGTACGTCATTCCTTAGGTACAATTGTACGAACTACAGTCGACCCATATACAAATTGAAACGAAACTCGAAAATAACAATAAGATATTTATAGATGTGTCAATATGTCAATATGTCAAAGCAGCTAATGTTATGTTCACTTCGGTGTTGAAATGAATGTTATGGCATATTCACGTATGAAATGTTGAATTTACGCGCGCGAAAGCAAAATGTATGAAAAATGTATGGGTGGGTCAATATGACCCAAAACAGAGACAACGGTGTACGTGCTGGCGTTTGGCACATATGTGAGATTTTATTTTCTTTTTTCACGTATATGAATAAGGTCAAAATTCGTACACATACCTAAAATATTGAATCACATAAGTGAATACAACGCCTTTAATTGCGTTTTATCTGCGCGTTTCGGGTCATATAGACCCAAGCAGAGGACTAGTGTTAACTCATGACCTTGAGAATAAGGGCAAGGTCACGGCTGAATGTCCCTCGTTGATCTCTACATTCTTATTCTTATGCGTAACATTGCTCCCTAGCAGGTGCATTTCTGAAGATATTCGCGTTTCCAGCCTAAAACAAGCTTAGACATTTAGGTGACTTTCAGAGGTCAAATTTGGCAGTGTTCAAGGTCATATCCGAACGTAAAATTTTCTTTTCATTTCTGGAGTCAAAAGTATGGAGTCCCATTTTAAAAAATTGACCTGACCTTGAAATAACCTTGAAATAACCTCAAGGTTATTGTCAAGGTCAAATCCAAGATCACCGTTAGATAGCCAGGAAGAAATCATAAAAATCCAATATTTTGCATTTTTCTGGGACTCATATTTTTCGAGTTATTCTGCTCTTCCGGGACTTTTGTAACACCCTGTATTACGGAAGAATAGGAAGATAAATTCATTATACAAATAACCTTTTCTATGTTTTATAAAGTAGAATTCTCGCATTATAATTCTTATATATTATATTTTCATATATTATGTTATATACTTCAATATCTATATATTACGTGTCTTTATATAACATTACATATACAGATTGTCCTATGAAAAGGTGTTGAAACTAATCAGCTGTCATTTTCAAATGGATGCAGTTATTGTAAAAACAAAAATTGCGTTGAAGAGAGGAGAGTTTGCAGTTTGTAATGGGTATAAATAAAATTTAATTAAATGTTTGTGCATAAATTTATTTTATTAATGAAAAATATGCTAATAATTGAATAAGCTAATGATAAATATTTTCGAAGTGCACACCAAACGAATTTGTACAAAACTCAATTCTTTTACGAAAACTCATAAAAACTTTTTCTAATAAGTCGTCTTTAATGTTACTGACGACTTTTTCTTCTACAGCAACAGGCACGGAAGGACTTGGCAGATCGTGTCTACGGTCTTGGATAGTTCCATACTGCATTAAATTATCGATAATTTTATTAAAAATAACACAAAACATTATTTTAATGCAGATTTATTGTCGAAAATGGAGTAACCTAACGCATAAATTTTAATAAGTAATGAATTTTAACCTTTTCAGTATGGTTTCGCTCTTAACTTCATGTATTCCGTACTTAGTACGAAACCCCCTATAAGCACTGCTATATACTTTTCCTCTGGAAAAGAAGCACGCGATAAGATAGACCTTTTCTTCCGTCGTCAGATTATTCATTTTGACGCGCATGTACTTGCTTCTACCACAGCCAAAATAAAACTGCGGACCCTCAGATGGACGACCGTTAACTGTAATGGCAGTTCTGAAGTCATGGAGGGGAGAACCAATCGTGTAGTTTCAATACCATCCCGTGAGACACCCTGTATATATTAAAAATCAAACATTCATTTTTACTCGCTATATCCCATGATTTACATTGGTCATCCCACTGTGCGGCGGAGGATCAATCGTAAGTATGCTGCGAATAACAGAAAGCATTCAAACAAATTAGGCTGGAGCAACACAAAATACACATAGCATTAATGATGGCGAACGATCGCGTCAATCGACGACGGTTGAAAACTCTGGGCACCATGTACATTACCGTACGATCGCGGACATAGTAATAAGTACCCGTTTTTTTGCAACTTTCGGAACGCATCCCGACTCAAGAGGAATGAGAGTCACTGCTCCGCCTGCGGAACACGCCTACGCAGTGACTCACAACGAAAGGCGAGAAATGAAATATACGCGGTGAGATATTATAATATTTCATATGACATATTATAATAATGCAGCCTCAGATGAAATGAATACTCCAGCATTAAATGGAAATGAGGGAACATAGAACAGACAAGAATCATCTGGTGTAAGTCTTTTACTCCGGGGGACATTCGAAAAAGGTAAAGATAAATAAACATGTTTATATTTTTAAAACAATACGAACTTAATTAAGAGAATTAAGCTGCATTACGATAGTTACGATTCTGTTATACATTTATATATTAGGTTGTGGAAAAAGAAATCCATTATTTTTCCGCCAGATGGCTTTAGTGGTATATATCACGTGATGTATTAATCGCATAGGTTAATATTTATACTCGTTGGAAAAGTGACATTCCGTACTAAAAAGATTCTTTAACGGTTTTGTGATTTGTCGATTAAGTTGTGAGTTATAGCACGTAAAAGATGTACGTCAACAAGGAGAAAATTCGATATATTTTACAATTTTGCTTCGATAAAGGCGAAAATGCAAGCCAGGCGGCTGAAATGGTGAATGGTGTTTATGGTCCCGATACTGTCACAGACAATCACACGCAATTTTGATTTCGTCGATTCCGTTCCGGTAATTTTGATGTTAAAGATGCATCTCGCACAGGTAGGCCCGTTGTCGAAAGTGTCAATAAAATTATGGAAATGATCGAAGTAGACCGGCATGTTAGCAGTCGTAGTATCGCCCAGGAGTTGAAGATTGACCACAAAATAGTTTTAAACCATTTGCATAAAGCTGGAATCAAAAAAGCTCGATGTTTGGGTGCCACACGAATTGACGCAAAAAACATGATGGACCGAATTTCAATCTGCGAAGCCTTGACCAAACGGAACGAAATCGAGTCATTTCTGAAACGGATGGTGACTGGTAATGAGAAATGGATTACATATGACAATATTGTGCGAAAACGATCGTGGTCAAAACGCAGCGAAACGGCTCAAACGGTGGCCAAACCAGGATTAACGGCCAGGAAGGTTTTGCTAAGTGTTTGGTGGGACTATAAAGGAATCATCTATCATGAGCTGCTTTCATATGGCCAAACACTAAATTCGGACCTCTATTGTCAACAATTGGATCGTTTGAAGCTAGCGATCGACCAGAAGCGGCCAGAATTGATCAATAGGAGAGGAATTGTTTTTCATCAGGACAATGCCAGGCCACATACGTCTATAGTGACTCGTCAGAAACTCCGGGAACTTGGTTGGGAAGTTTTGATGCATCCACCTTATAGTCCGGACCTGGCACCAAGCAATTACCATATGTTTTTGTCATGGCAAAACTTCCTTGATGGTAAGAAATTGACCTCAAGAGAAGACTGTGAAAATAGCTTAGTCGAGTTTTTTGCAAATAAGGACCAGGGCTTCTATGAAAGAGGGATTATGAAATTACTTTTAAAATGGCGACAAATTGTAGAACAAAACGGTGCTTATTTGACCAAAATCGAACAATCCTAACTATATTAAATAAAGCTTTGAAATAAACGAGAAAATAATGGATTTATTTTTCCCCAACCTAATATATTAATACATATAAATACATAATACATAATACATAATAATAGTACATATTAGGTATACAACTTTGCTTCCGCCGTTTTTCTTCCGAAATTCGAAGCTTCGTTGTTAAAAACTGGTTATACATTTCTGGTTCAAAGTATTGTTCATCGCTGGCCACTACTTTCTCCCATTTGTCAGGCAGCGTACAAATCCCGCGTTGAAAAAACTGGTCATCTTTTGAAGCGATCCACGAATCGATCCAATTTCTTACTTCTTCATAAGACGAGAAGTGCTGGTCAACCAGGCCGTGTGCCATTGATCGAAGCAAGTGATAGTCAGAGGGAGCAACGTCTGGAGAATACGGTGGGTGGGATAGGACTTCCCATTTCAATGTTTCCAAGTATGTCTTGACCACTTTCGCAACATGGGGTCGAGTATTGCCATGCTGCAAAATCACTTTATCGTGTCTCTCATTGTATTGCGGCCGATTGTCTTTCAATGCTCGGCTCAAACGCATTAATTGCGTTCGATAACGATCGCCTTTGATTATTTCAGTCGGTTTTAACAGCTCATAATACACTACGCCGGGCTGGTCCCACCAAATACAGAGCATGACCTTGGAGACGTGAATATTCGGTTTGGCCGTCGACGTGGAAGCATGGCTGGGATATGCCTATGATTTTCGGCGCTTGGGGTTATCGTAATGAACCCATTTTTTGTCCCCAGTCACAATGCAATTCAGAAATCCCTTCCCGTCTTTGCCTTTCAAGCAATTGTTCACAAGCAAACAAACGCCGTTCAACATCTTTCAGTTTCAACTCGTACGGCACCCAATTTCCTTGCTTCTGAATCATTCCCATGTCTTTGACGCGTTTTGAAATTGCTTGTTAAGTCACTCCCAATGATCGTGCCAATTCTTCTTGACTTTGACACGAGTCTTCATTAAGTAACGCCTCCAATTTTGCATCTTCGAAAACCTTCTCTCTTCCACCGCTATGCCGGTCTTCGACGTGAAAATCACCGCTTTTGAAGCGTTGAAACCACTCACGACACGTTCTTTTACTAATAGCGGCCTCACCATAAGTATTTGAGAGCATTCGATGAGCCGCAGATTTCTTCATATTGAAGCAGAAAATTAAAACCTCCCGCAAATGACAAGAATTTGGAAACTGACATTTTCAATCGAGAATAACTTGATAATGCAGACACAAATCGACTAATGTCTCTATGGGGTTATGTTGACAGATGCCCAAGTTTATTGCATGATGTCTATGATCTATTTATTTCGACCACTACTTGCCGCTAAAGCCATCTATAGGAAAACGGCGGAAGCAAAGTTGTACACTTAGTAATACATAATACATAATACATTTATATGTATTAATTCTCTTAATTAAGTTCGTATTGTTTTAAAAACATAAACATGTTTATTTATCTCTACCTTTTTCGGATGTCCCTCAGAGTATATGACTTACATCGGATGATTCTTGTCTGTTCTATGTTCCCTCATTTCCATTTAATGCTGGAGTATTCATTTCATCTGAATTTATATTATTATAATATGTCCCACCGCGTATATTTCATTTCTCGCCTTTCATTGTAAGTCACTGCGCAGGCGTGCTCCGCAGGCGGAGCAATGACTCTTATTCTGATCAAGTCGGGATGCGTTTCGAAAGTTGCAAAAAAATAGGCCCTTATTATTATGTCCGCGACCGTACACCAGATGCGATTTGCATGAGCGCTCTGGTTAATAAAAAAAGTCTCAGAAGCGATGTACTCGGCTATTTTATACAATTTTTTAAATGCAACTAGAATAACTGTATGTTTATTGGATATCAAGCATCGCACGTCGTGTTGTGTTGGTCTGCTAAAAATTTAAATTTGAAATATATAAAGTAACTATCAAAGTAACTATTAAATTAGTTACTAGTTATCAAACAAATGTAACTAAGAAGTTATAGTTATAGATAAAAAACGGAATGAAGTTAAGTTATAGTTACCATAAAAAAATAACTGTAACTTCGATACAAGTAACGAGTTACTTCTCAACCCTGTATATAAGATACACAAACTAAGTTATATAAATATGTGGTGGTCGACCCTCTCCCGCCATCTACGGCGACGCCTGCGAGTTCGTCGCCGCTCAGCAACCTAACCACCGCAAGCAGATGCTTCAGCCAAGGGCATTCTTCTGAGCTCCCGGTCACGTGCCCGCGAATCATCCTGCATTCGCGAAGCGAATCTGGTTCCGACTGTCGTCGTGCACAGTCGTTCTCAACCAGAGAGTCCGATTTCGTTCGCCGCCGTGAACAGTCGTGCTCATCGCAATAGCTCTTCACCGCGCATCGCGTGCAGCAGCTCTCATCGCGCATCGCGTGCAGCAGCTCTCATCCGCGCATCGCATGCAGCAGCTCTCATCCGCGCATCGCGTGCAGCAGCTCTAATCCACGGATTGTGCGCAGCAGGTGCTCAGACGCGCACCACGTGCGCTCGTGCCCACCCACGCCGCGCGGGCTGCCGCAGCAATTCGCCAACGACTGCAACATACATTTCGTGCTTTCGTCTGCATCGCCGACCCGCGTCGCGTGCAGGCCGCTGCTTCCTGTGTGAGTCTCGTCTTTGTTGTTCGTCAGCGAGTCTCGCCCCGTCGCGAACATTACCGCGAGTGTACTACGTCGCGTACGTCATTGCAAGTGTCCGCAACGTGCTTTTCCGCAAGTGCTTCCATCGTGTGCATTCTCGCAAGTACGTCTCGCTGCGCTCGCCTACGCGAGGGGCCATCGCCGCGGGTCCTCCGTGAGCGCATTCTCGCCGTGAGCTTTCGCGTCCCGCACGCCCGCGTGTCTTCCGCGCAATGCCCGTCCACGTGTGCACCGTGCGTTTGTTTTCGCGTGATCACGTGCGTGCCGTGCGTTTATCTCGTGCGATCACGTGCGCTTGTTTTCGCGCATTTACAGTGCCATTGCGTGATCGGCGTTACTTAGTCAGCGTGTGTTTGTCCTAGCGAGTTTCTTGTTTTGCGTGTGAGCCACTTGGCTCATGATAGTGCGTCACCTTTTCCTGTCTTTGCGTACGTGCCGTTTTGGTTCGACACGGGAAAATAATAGAGTTTTTTTTACGCCTACTCGATAGTCACTCAGTTTCTCGTGTCCTCGTACGCAGTGTGCAAGAAGTCGTCGCTCGTCCGCCACGTGCATGGCGAGCTGGGTCACGGGTCCGGGTGTCCCCTTTAATCTCCTGTATGTGGAATGTGAGCGGAGGCCGTGCGCGCTTTCGCGTATGCCAGACATTACCGCGCGCCCTCACAAGAGGATAGCTGGTGACCCCGACGTGATTCCATGCGTGAGTGGGATCGTGTCAGTGACGCATCTAACGTGTGCTTTGAGTGCGCGAATTTTTTTTTTGAGACTTCGTTTGGTCGGCCGAACGATGCTGCGATCGCTGCCCTCGCAGCACAATGAAAATGCCGAGGCGGTGGCGCACACGGCTGCCCATCCAAGGGGGGATGCGCCCCATGTCTGCGACGTCCCTACCGCACGCGGTTCCTCGCGTGTTCCAGACGCGGTCGATTCGGTTCAAGGCCGCCTTCCGTCCTTTTGGAGGAGCAACCCCGAGTTGTGGTTTCTACAGGTGGAGGCCGTCTTCTAGGCTTTGAGGGTGTGCAGTGACGAGACGAAATACAGCCTCGCTGTCTCACTTCTCGATCTCGACTCTCTACAGGAGCTCTCGGACGTCATACGCTCGCCGCCAGCCGACCGGAAGTACGACCACCTGAAGTCGGTCATATTGGCCCGTTTCTCGGATTCAGCGGATCGCCAGTTTCTCAGGCTGCTGACGCAGCTCGAACTCAGCGATCGCAGGCCTTCTCAGCTTCTGCATCAGATGCGCATAGTTGCCGGTGCCAGGGTCTCCGAGGATGTCATCCGAGTCAAATGGCTTGACTTGTTGCCTGTGGCTGTCCAGCGGATCCTCAAGATCCTCAAGTCTCACGGTCTGGAGGAACTGGCCGCTGCAGCGGACGAGCTGCTTGAGAACGGGCCCACTTCTCGGAGGTCGGCGTGCAAGCGTCCCAGCCGATGCGCCACGTGTTCGGTCGCGTGTTCTTTCTCGCCGCAGTCCGACGTAGCGTCGGAACTGGCGACCATCAGGGTCGCGCTGGCGCGCATAATTACCCTGCAACGCAACATTCTGAACTGTCTGTCGGCACTTTCCACTGACGCTGTAACGGTCGTGCCTCCGGGTTCGGTTTTCTAGTCGATCCGACCCTGTGCATCGGATCGTTTGCTCCGATTCGAGCGCAGGAAAGATTTTAGGAGAAGGTGTGTGTGTCAATAATAGTGTCAATGTGTGTGTATAGAAAATGAATCTTACTCGTCTTTACGTAGCGACCGCGTGTTATTGCGCGGTGTCCCAATGTTTGAGTGTTGTTTTGTCGCGCGGCTTTATTTCGCTATCGTCGCTGTGTATAAGAGTGCCCGCAAACGCGAGAGAGTAATTTACTCGCTGGACAATTAAGTAATGTTGCGGGCGTCGGACCGTGCAAGGCGTTCACAAAATAAATATGCGGACATAAGTTAACTGCAGTCTATAGCTAATCGTAACGGAGAATCGAGCGGTTCTCTGAAACGGGGAATTCGAGACGCGCGTTGCCGGTGTATTCGGCTAGATTTTAAAAGGCCGTGCCTTCGGTACGAGCCACGACGGCGGGTCGCAAGAACGTTTATAAAAACGCGTCGCGTCACGTCGCGTTATCTCTCACGCGGCGTCTAAGTATAAGAACGTATCGGTGAAGTGAGGTGCGAGAACAAAACGCGTGTTTCTTTATTTATTCGGCCGAATCTCCCACAGGCGAAGCGTAAATCGAGATGAATATCTTTGTCTCCTTTATCAGGAGAGCGGGACGCCGTGGGTTTTTCTTGTATTATTACAGGATATGATGGGTTTCGGATCGCGGCGCGGCAGGCGCCGATAGCCGGGCCGCGTGACCGGAGTTCACGGTCGGTGGGGCGAGGTCCTACGTAGCCGTGTCCTTGCCTCTCCGGAATCCTATATGATGCAGAGCGAAAAAAAAAACATAATTACGAGAGCGTTTCAGAAAACACACCGGAGTAACGACAAATTCGCCGTTCGATCTCTATATTGCAAAAGACGGCACAAAAACGGGAGATCGTTCCGGAAAACATACCGAAGCAACGACAAATTCGCCGTTCGATCTCTATATCGCAAAAGACGGCACAAAAACGGGAGATCGTTCCGGAAAACATACCGAAGCAACGACAAATTCGCCGTTCGATCTCTATATCGCAAAAGACGGCACAAGAATGGGAGATCGTTCCGGAAAACCTACCGGAGTAACGACAAATTCGCCGTTCGATCTCTATATTGCAAAAGACGGCATAAGAACGGGAGATCGTTCCGGAAAACATACCGGAGCAACGACAAACTCGCCGTTCGATTTATATCGCAAAGACGGCATAAGAACGGGAGATCGTTCCGGAAAACACACCGGAGCAACGACAAATTCGCCGTTCGATCTCTATATCGCAAAAGACGGCACAAGAATGGGAGATCGTTCCGGAAAACCCACCGGAGCAACGACAAACTCGCCGTTCGATCTCTATATCGCAAAAGACGGCACAAGAACGGGAGATCGTTCCGGAAAACATACCGGAGCAACGACAAACTCGCCGTTCGATTTATATCGCAAAGACAGCATAAGAACGGGAGATCGTTCCGGAAAACACACCGGAGCAACGACAAACTCGCCGTTCGATCTCTATATCGCAAAGACGGTACAAGGACGGGAGATCGTTCCGGAAAACACACCGGAGCAACGACAAACTCGCCGTTCGATCTCTATACCGCAAAAGGCGAAACATAATCGTAATCGCCGATGATGGCGGCCTGGTAGATTACTTACGTGATCTGCAGGAGCTTCTCTGTAGATTCTCTGACATTTTTTGGGGAAAAACGATCTGTTGAAACGGAACTCTGAAGACTATCCCTCGTAAAAAATCTGCCGGGATTATATACCTAGGAATTTTTAGCTTCAGTTTTCCCCGGATATTGATCGGTGATAATTCCGAATTTGATCAGAATTAATCGTGAAGATGCGGCCAGCGCCAATTATTTTGTCGGCGACGCCGCGAGTGTCGTTTGGGAGCCGAAGGTTCCCGAGCGTGGCTGTCTGTCGTTCGGCCGCGGTCGTGTGAACGCTTGCTGACTGCCGCGTGATGTTCAGCGGCAGTCAGCATAACGACTCAAAAATTTTGTGCCGTTACAACGCCGCCCCACGCTCTCCGTCAGGAAGACGCTCCGGGCCGCGCGGCCAGTCGCCGTTGCCTATGTCTGCCGCCGGACTGTGCCATTATCACCGACGCTGGGGAGTCGATGCGCAGCGGTGAGTGACGCCGTGCACCTACTACGGTTCTTCTTCGGTCTCATCCTCCGCTCCGGGAAACTGATCGCGCCCGCGCTGGAGCATTCGTTGCGGACAGAGGCACCGATCCCGGAAAACCGACTGCATATTTACAAGCGAGTGACAGGGATGAAGTTCCTCGTGGACTCAGGTTCAGTGACTTCCCTCTTGCCGAAGAAGAAGGTGCGTAGCAGGATATCAACACAGAGGCCCACGCTTCTTGCCGCCACGCTACGCCTATAGCCACCTACGGGACGTACTCCCTGGTGCTCGACCTGGCGCTTCGGCGAGCCTTCGAATGGCGGTTTGTCGTGGCGGACGTCTAGACCGCTATTTTGGAAGCCGACTTCCTGGCGCGTTACGGTCTCCTGGTGGACGTCGGGGGCCGTCGCCTCTTGGACTCTGTGACCTCGCTGCAGACGCAAGGAGTCATTGGCTGGGCTAGAGTCCACAGCATCGCCATCGCACGGGGGATCAATGTGCCAACGGGTCAACTTGGTGCGCTACACGCGCATGTTGGCGGAGTTCACGGACCAGTCTACTTGCGATCGTGCCTCCCCGCCGAGGGATGACGGGGAAGTGCAACATTACATCGTGACCACGGGGCTACCGTGTTTCGAGCGACCTCGCCGTCTGTGTGGCGCCCGGCTCGCCGCCGCTAAGTTGGAGTTCGACGCGCTGCTCCCTCGGGACATCGTCGGGCCCTTTTCGAGCCAGTGGGCCAGTCCGCTCCACTTAGTTCGCAAGAAGTCAGGAGGATGGCGTGCTACAGGGGACTATCGCCGGCACCGCGCCAGACCGGTATCCGCTCCCCAAAATAGAAGACCTCCTGCAGGACTACTACGGGGCCACCATCTTCTCCACGATAGACCTGGAGCGGGGTTACTCCGTGCCCGTCACCTCGGAGAACGTTCCGAAGACTGCCGTCACCACATCCTTCGGCCTCTTCGAATTCCTGGAGATGCCTCTGAGGTTCAGGAACGCGTCACAAATGTTTCAGTGCCACGGACAGTGTCATGGACATGATGCTGCGAGGCCTACCTTTCGTGCACTGCTACTTGGACGACCTTCTGGTTCTGTCAGAGTCACACGAACAGCATCTTGAGCATCTGCGCCAGCTTTTCGACGCTCTACGCGGAGCAAGTCTGTCCATCAACCTGGACAAATGCGTCTTCGGCCAAGACTAGGTCGTCTACTTGGGGTACATAGTCTCCAAACAGGGATACTGTCCGCCGCCTCATCGAGTCCAGGCAGTCCGAGACTTCCCGCTGCCGCGGACGGTGGCCGACCTACGCAGTTTTCTGGGGATGCTCAGTTTTGATAGGCGCTGCATCTCCGGAGCTACGCAACTTCAAGCTCCCTTACACGAGTTCCTCAGAGGCGCCAAAAAGAGGAACCGATCAGAGGTGCCGTGGACAGACGACGCCAGGAGCGCTTTCGAGGCATGCCGGAGAAGTATCGCCGCGGCTGTCGGACCCGCCTTCCTCCGGCATTCCGCTAGCCCTCACCACGGACGCCTCCGACACCGCCATAGGCGCTGCCCTGGAGCAGCGCGAGAATGATGGCTGGAGACCGATCGGTTTCTTCTCCCGCAAATTCAGCGAGGCTGAACGATGCTATAGCACGTACGACTGAGAGCTATTAGCTATCATTGCGGCCGTGAAGTATTTTCAGCGGATTCTAGAGGGGCGCTCATTCCTGGTGCGCACCGACCATCGGCCGATCATCTTCGCTCCGCAGCAGCGTTCGGACAAGGCGTCACCGCGGCAGCTAGATTACCTGTTCCAATTCCAGGTCACCTTCGACTACGTAAAGGGGCAGGATATGAGACATCGTGCATGCCGACCATCCTAGACGCCGCCACCATCGCAGAGGCTCAGGACAACGACGACGAGCTGCCGCACCTTCAGGATAACGTCTCGGTGCCGCTCCAGCGTCTGTCCATCGAGGGACCTGATCTTCTCTGCAGCAATGCCACGGACCGAGTCCGGCCGTACCTGCCGTCCTCGCTCCGCCGGCAGGCCTTTAACGTGGTCCATGGACTGTTGCACCCCAGTGGCTGTCTCACGATGAGGGAAGCGTCTCAGCGGTTCTTCTGGCTTGGCATCAAGAAGGACGTCGCACGCTGGGCGCGTGAGTGCGAGCCGTGCCAGCGCGCCAAGGTCCTCCGGCACAACCGCTCAGCCCTGGGCAGCTTTGCCTCTCCAGACAACCGGTTCGACCACGTCGACGTGGACCTGATTAAACTGCCGCTAGTTGCAGGTTTCCAGTACTGCCTCACTGTCATCGACCGTTTCTCCAGGTGGCCAATCGTCGTTCCGCTGCGCGACATCTAGGCGGAGACGGTCGCAGCAGCCTTTTACAACAACTGGGTCTGCCACTACGGTACGCTGCTCACGATCACGTTGGACCAGGGCACCCAGTTCGAGTCGGCGTTTTTCATGGCTCTGGCGCAGCTAGTGGGCGCCAAGCGCATTCGGACCGCTCCGTACCATCCGCAGTCGAACGGGATGGTAGAGAGGCTCCATCGTTCAATCAACGCGGCGCTCATGTATAGCCCGCAGTCGCCGTGGCCAGATCTGTTGCCGACAGTCCTCCTCGGGCTGCGCATATGCGCCAAGCAAGATCTCTAAGCGTTTCTGGCGGAGATGATATATGGCACCGCTCTTTGAATCCCCGGAGAGTTCTTCGTCATGGAGAACCGGCCATCCTGCCCGCGCGCCTTCCTGACCAGCTTCCGACGACTCATCCGAGACATCAGGCCCGTTCCAGCTGTCCACCACATCGTGCCACGGACATTCCGGCTCGAGGACATCGACACGTGTACCTACGTGTTCAAACGAGTGTAGTACATTCGCAGACCGCTGGAGCCGCCTTACTCAGGCCCACATGAGGTCATTAGACGTCTCAACGACTGCTCCGTCGTCATCAGGGTCCACGACGCAGAAAATACGGTCTCGGCAGATTGTCTCAAACCGGCCTATTTCGCTCCAGTGGATACAGCCCAGGATGCCCCCGGGCCTGCCACCAGCAAGAACGCCTCCGGGCCTGCCATTAGCAAGGATGCCCCTGGGCCTGCCAGCCAGGACAAGGAACCTTCACGTAAGGTCAAGCGTGTTTCGTTCCTTGCTCCCCCGCAAGGAACTAGGGGGGAGTGAATATGGCGGTCGATCCTCTCCCGCCATCTACGGCGACGCCCGCGAATTCGTCGTCGCTCAGCCGCCGCAAGCAGGTGCTTCAACCGAGGGCGTTGTTCTGAGCCCCCGATCACGTGCTCGCGAGTCGTCCTGTACTTGCAAAGCGAGTCTGGTTCCGACTGTCGTCGTGCACAGTCATTCTCAACCAGAGAGTCTGATTTCGTTCGCCGCCGAGAACAGTCGTGCTCATCGCAATAGCTCTTCACCACGCATCGCGTGCAGCAGCTTTCATCGCGCATCGCGTGCAGCAGCTTTCGTCCGCGCATCGCGTGCAACAGCTCTCATCCGCGCATCGCGTGCAGCAGCTCTCATCCGCGGATTGTGTGCGGCAGGAACTTAGACGCACACCACGTTCGCTTGTGCACACCGATGCCGCGCTGGCCGCCGCAGCAGTTCGCCAACGACTGCAACAGACATTTCGTACCTTCGCCTGCATCGCCGACCTGCATCTGCCTGCCCGCCGTCGCGTGCAGGCCACCGCTTCCTGGGTGAGTCTCGTCTTTTGTCGTTTGTCAGCGAATCTCGCCCTGTCACGAACATTACTGCGAGTGTGCCACATCGCGTACGTCACCACGAGTGTCCGCAGCGTGCTTTTCCGCAAGTGCTTCCATCGTGTGCATTCTCGCTAGTGCGTCTCGTTGCCTACGCGAGGGGCCATCGCCGCGGGTCCTCCGCGAGCGCATTCTCGCCGTGCGCTTTCGCGTCCCGCGTGCCTTCCACGCAACGCCCGTCCAGGTGCGTACCGTGCGTTTGTTTTCGCGCGATCACGTGCGCGCCGTGCATTTGTTTTCGCGCGTTCACGGTGTCGTTGCGTGATCGGCGCCTGCCGTTACTTAGTCATATTTGTCCTAGCGAGCGTTTTTCGTTTTGCATGCGAGCCACTTGGCTCGTGATAGTGCATCGCCTTTTCCTGTCTTTGCGTGCGTGCTGTTTTGGTTCGACACAGGAAAATAATAAAGTTTCTCTTGCGCCTACTCGATAGTCACTCAGTTTCTCGCGTCCTCGGTCGTGGTGTGCAAGGGTTCGTCGCTCGTCCGTCACGTGCACGGCGATCAGGGGCACGGGTGCGCGTGTCTCCTTTAACCTCCTGTGTGTGGAGTGTGAGCGGATGCCGTGCGCGCTCGCGCGCGCGCGCCAGATGTCGCCGCGCGCTCTCCGGCCCTACAAATATATTATTTGAATGTTGAATATACAGGGTGTCTCATAACTAACCTGGCAGAGCTCGTGGAGACATAGAGCGGGTTAAGACAAATATAAAATTCCCATATCGTTTTGTGAGATTCGCAACAATTAGCGAGTTATTAATGACAAAAATTAGAGGAATGAGCGCGCACCGAAATGTTATGAGAGGAGCATCTAGCCGCTCAGGCTAGAGAGCACTGCCCAGTCGACAAAGGAACTGTTGCCGACGCGCGGTGAAGGGAAGGACAACGCGCCAATGTTTATGTCCTTACCTTGCCGTTCCTACATCCCGCCGCACCGCGTCTATGCTCGCGCCGAAATGGCCGCTGAATATTCGCGATTACAATTACGAGATTATTTTATGAGGTACCACAGACAGCTCATATTGAATTATAAAGTTCAAGGTTCAAAAGTTCTTTGATCAAGGAAAACATCGAGAAGGAGAAAGTGATAGAGAGCAATGAGATCTACAGAAATTCTCATCGTTTTCTATCGCAATCTATCGTTTTGCTGCATCGGATCCGAAAGAAATGATATCGCGTAAAGACAGAGTACGATGAACACTTTTCATCGTACTCTATTGTACTCTATCGTTAGGAGAATATTTAATTGTTAGAGTATGATAGAATTCGCGTAGAGACTCATCGTGTCCTATCGTTTTATTCAAGTCTACACGGAAAATATGTTTGGTTGAATGAACCCATTCTCTGACGAAATGAGAGAGAGAGAGAGAGAGAGAGAGAACGATTAAGAAATTTTGATTGAAAAAAGCACAATACAAGCGAGGTATTAAGTTCCTATATAAGATAATGCCTCTTGATAGATATTGGAAACGTATTATATTATACGTGTATAAATTATTATATATACAGAGTGATTCAAACCACTCGTACAGCCCTTTTATTTCGGAAATAGAACATTTTAGAGATAAATATTTCAGACAAAAGTTGTAGGGCTTCAAAGGATCTATTTACTGATGTTATGAATTTAACCTTGGTCTTAAATGGATATCTCAATTTTTTATTATATCGTTTTTTTCCAGCAATTAATTTGAACAACTTTTGTCTGAAACATTTTTTAATTTTATTTAAGGAAAATTTAATAACTTTCTCAATATTTAACTCACGATATCTCGCTAACCATTTGTCAGAAGAAAAAGTGGTACTAGAGTTTTTTGCTCTATTTAGTCTTAAGAATATATTTTTACAATAGCGCTTGACTTTTGTTTGCTGATTTTTTGAAATTTCAAAATCATCAAATTAACCAAATTCATGGCGCTATTGGAACAATATATTCTTGAGACTAAATAGAGGAAAAAACTCTAGTACCATTTTTTCTTCTGACAAATAATTAGCGAAATATCATGAGTTAAATATTGAAAAAGTTATTCAGTTTTCCTTAAATGTGTCACAAAATATTAGTTAAATAAAATTATTACAAATTTAAATTATTTTTTTTAAGTATATTATAGTTATTAAATATATATTAAGTTTTTTAAGTATGTGTACATAACATAAGTTTTTACAAGTAAAACTTATACAAAAGAAGTGATATATTAAAACAGTAACACCAACTGAGAAATCATATACTTAATATTTTTAGAAATCTCATTCAAATTATTTCCTTTTTCTAAGATATATATTAATTATGTACATAACATAAGTTTTTACAAGTAAACATGATATTTATTAGTACATTGAGTTATATGATTATTTTACTTATTATTATAATAAAAATGATATCATGTTATAAAAATTTTACACATTTATTAGTAGTGTCCAATATTTAATTTATCATTATTTATTAGAACACTGAGTTATATGATTGTTTTACTTGTTATTATAATGTACTTAACATAACTTTTTTACAAGTAAAAGTGATTATATGTAAAATTTATATTAAAACAGTAGCGCCAACTGAGAAATCGTATACTTAATGTTTTTAGAAATCTCAAATTCAAATTATTTCCTTTTTCTAAGATATATATTATGTACATAACATAAGTTTTTACAATTAAAAATGATATCATGTTTTAAAAATTTAACACGTTTATTAGTAGTGTCCAATATTTAATTTATCATTATTTATTACAACACTGAGTTATATGATTGTTTTACTTGTTATTATAATACTTAACATAATAATAACATAACAATAATAATACTTAACATAACTTTTTACAAGTAAAAATGATATCGTGTTATAAAATTTTAACATGTTTATTAATAGTGTTCAATATTTAAAAAAGGTATCTTTTTAAAGGTTATTATTACAAATTCAAATTATTATTTTTTTTTAGGTATATATGTGTACATAACAAAAATCTTGGCGCGGCTGCACCAAAAACTATATCGAAGATGTATTAGGAGCGCAAAAAATTTCTGAGCCTTTTTTTGCAAAATTCAAAATTTATTTAAAACAAATTTATTTTAAACAAAATTTATTTTAAAAATAAACAAAACTACATTAATCAACGAAATATTCCCCGTTTGCATCGATGACCTTTTGCCATCTTTCGGGCAGCTTGCAAATTCCCTGATGGTAGAAGCTCACCGACCCTCGTCGAGTGCGAGGCGTGGTGCGAGCAGCGCCGTGTGCTGGCCCGGGCAGTGGGGTGCAGGATGGAGGACCTCTCGCTCCCGTGCATGGTGCGGGAGCGAGGAGGTATGGGGGGCCTCCTTCTGCAAGAACGTAATGTCCCAGAAGGAGGCCGCCGAGTGGGAGCGCCGACCCGACCCGGACCGCGGAGTGCGGGGGGATCGAAGGCGGCGCTCCCCAGGGGGAGAGGAGAGCGACTCCGAGGAGGCGCCGGCCGGGAGGAGGCGGCGGAGACCGGTAGTCCGGGCTCCGTGGCCCCCCCGGCCGCCTCGGGGTCGACTTCGGACGCGCGGGGGAGGAACGCGGGGAAGGAGGTGAATGACCTCCCCCCGCATTCCCTCGCGCGTCGGTTAGGTTAGGACAGGGGGAGCGAGGCCCTCTGGGAAAGAGCCTCGCTCCCTCCCCCCCCAGAATGAGAACTCTAGGGGAGAGGGCGGGGAGGTGGGGGTGGGTGTCCCCCCTCCCACAATAGTCACCGGAAGGCCAACCCGGTCGGCTCAGCCGACTGGGGCGCCGCGCCCTGTACCTTTTCCTCAAGGAGAAGGGGGGCGCGACACTTGGGCGTGGGGCCCGACAACGAGCCCTGGGGCCGGAGTGTCGGGGAGGAAATGCTGGCGCAGTTCTCCTGACTCCCCCCATCTCGGTCCGACTGGTAGACACCCCGCAGGGGTTTTAGCGAGTAAGAGTCTCACATAACCTTCCGCCCCTCCCAGGGGGTGGAGGGTACCCATGACGGGTTTCCCCTGCGTTACAAAAAAAAAAGTAGAAGCTCACCAGCTTCGAGGCGATAAAGTCATCAATGCATTTTCGTATCTCTTCAAGTGTCATAAAATGTGTATCAGCCAAGAAATGCTGCAGAGACCGGAATAGGTAGTAATCGAAAGGCGCCATGTCTGGGCTATACGCCGCGTGCGGGAGAAGTTCTCAGCCTAACGCAAAGATATGGTCCTGAGTCACTTTCGCAACATGTGGTCGGGCATTGTCATGAAGCAGTATCACTTTACGACGTCCTTTGCCAGTAAATGGCCTCTTTTCTTCAAACGCATCGCTCAAATTGCTCAATTGTTGCTGATAGCGATCTGCCGTTACTGTTTCACCCGGCTGTAACAACTCGTAATATAATACACCTTTCTAATCCCACCATATGCAAAGCAAAACCTTCTTGGCGTGGATATTGGTCTTTGGCGTCGATGTCGAAGGTTAACCAGGATCAACCCATGATTTTTTACGCTTCGGATTATCATAAAGTATCCACTTTTCATCACCTGTAATAATTTGGTGCAGAAAATCCTTTTTCCGGAACCTTGAAAGCAAAGTGAGTGCCGTGTCACGCCGTCGATTTTTTTGTTTTCGGACAGTGCATGCGGAACCCATCTGCCTTCCTTTTAAACTTTTCCCATTGCACGTGTAAACGTGTGGAAATGGCTTGTCGCATAACGCCAAGTTGCTCTGCAAGCTCCTTTTCAGTTTGTGCAGAGTTTATATCCAACAATGCTTACAGTTCGTCCGTTTCAATCTTTTGAAGGCGTCCAGCACGCGGTTCATCTTCAAGACTGAAATCTTCTTGGCGAAATTTTTGATACCACTTTTTACACGTAGCATAACTTACAGCGTTCTCTCCATATGCAACACAGATCATTTCAGTGGCTTCAGCAGCATTTTTCTTCAGATGAAACGCGAAGTGGATGGAAAATCGAATATGCTCTTTTGTTATTGCCATCGTGAACACTGCTGATTTTAAGGTTATGTGCACCAAACGCCAAATCGCACGATGTTTCGAAAGACCAAATGTCACTGCTTTAAAACCGCAAGAGGGCGAGAAAATTAATGCAACTTAAATTGTGGTTTCAGTAGTATGAAATCTAGGACTCAGAACTTTTTTGCGCTCCTAATATATACATAAAAGTTAAATTAGATATAAAACATTACACCGTGTATATAGACAGAGAATTTACAAGTACATTTTATTATAATAAAAATGCTGTCATGTATGTATTAAACAAGTTTTAGTTCGATATAGTTTTTGGTGCAGCCGCACCAAGATTTTTGTTATGTACACATATATACTTAAAAAAAATAATTTGAATTTGTAATAATAACCTTTAAAAAGATATCTTTTTTAAATATTGATATATATATGACGCACGTATATTCATGAAATATTCTTTTCCGCTCCCTGCTCTCCAACTCTTTTGCTCTCCAACTTTCTTTATGTAGTCATATTACCGCAAATACACATTATATTTATATACACTACTCAAAAAAATTATGGCATCTAAAAATATGCGCTAAATATTGCTTAACTTTGAACAATGATTACTCAGCGACAAGCGAAGTGGTCGTAAGACGATGATTTTCTTTTTAAATTAAATGTTGAAGTCTCAACTTTAACATGCTTTTGGTTGATTATAGATCCAGTTTATTTCTACAGCGTGCGATCCCATAATCCAATGGCATGTTTCTGATTAAAAAATTTGCAAACTTTGACGAAACGCACGGACTTAGGTAATTTTTTTCGAAAATTTTGTTTATGGGAAATGAAAGTTCGATTCTTCACCTTTAATTAAAAAAAATTCAAGTCTGTACGATTTTTTTTCGCGATTTTGCAGCATTTTCAAGAAACGTGGGACCGGCGAGATAAAACAACGAATAGCGGCGCATTGTCTTTCCCCTCGCCGCGCAACGGCAACAGTTGCTGGATCAACTGGGCCGCGCTGTGGCCTAAGCAGCTGCAACGCTTCTCCAATCATCTATGCCGGCGCGCTCCCACTCTTCAGATTTCTGTCGTTAATAACTCGATAATTATTGCGAATCTCGCAAAACGGTATGGGACTTTTATGTTTGTCTTAACCCAATCGACCTTCACATTTTGGGTTGTAAACTTATAATCTCCCACCCTGTATATTGGCCAAGAGTGAATTTCTATTAACCTTTTATCTCTTATTATAATTCTTTCTCTTTATTCGTACAATAATACTAAATATTCTTTATACACATATACACTATATGTTATGTCGATCATTTTTATATATATTTCATATACAGGGTGAGTCAATTAAAGTGTTACAGACTCATATCTTGGAAATGAATAATTTTAGAGAAAAATGTTTCAGAGAAAAGTTATATGGTGTCAAATGGGATATAAGAAGGTATCGTTGATTAGACCTTGATTAGCCATTTGAAGGTTCCGTGAAGGTTACCAACAATTTTTCAAATGGAAAGCCCTACTTTTTTGGCATATTCTTATAACGTATTTCAAGAGCTTTCCAAAACACTACAACAAAGTATATTTTTGTTAAGTACATCCCGAGTGATGAAGCTTCAAAAATTGCAGTACCGCCGGCATTTGCATTATCCAAGGTGTACCGCGTGGAGGTTGCATGGTCGGATTTACACCTCTTTGAATGTGTGTGTGTGTGTGTGTGTGTGTGCGTGCGAACATGCGCGCACACACACACACACATGCATGTACACAAGAGGTGTAAATCCGATCGTGCAACCTCCACGCGGTACACTTTGGATAATGCAAATGTCGGCGGTACTGCAATTTTTGAAGCTTCATAACATTCTCATATCACATCTCAACGGCGAATCTCTTTACGCCGTCTTCGTCGATCGTCAAAAGTTTTAGGCAAACTCGTGGAATGCGGCTGCGGACACGGCCTCAGTGGACGATACAGCCTGAAGAAATAACTATTGGAAGAAACGTATAAAGATGTTCACCGCGAGTGAATACGCCGATATGATTATAACGTACGGTTTGGCGGGTGAGAACGCACTTGTCGCGGAACGTTTATACGCAGAAAGATTTCCCGCGCGCGACAAACTCTCTCGACACACAATTGTCTCGTGTATTGCGAGATTAAGGGCGACGGGATCGGTCCTGCGACATACACGAGAAGAAGGTGAAAGAGTGCAGAATGTAAATACTGAAGAGCGCATTTTGCACGAATTTGAGAGAGACCCCGGCAACAGCACGCGAAAGGTAGCGACTGCATTGGATGTCTCGTGCAATTTGGTGCGGCGCACATTACGCGAGAACAATCTGCGCTCGTATCATTTCCAACGCGTGCAGCAACTTCTCCCAGCAGATGAGCAGAAGCGCGTCTTTTTGTATCCCCGTATGTTCTGAACACCCGGTATATAAGGGTGGGACATCTAAAACAGGCCACCCGAATAATTCCCTCAGTTTTACAGATAGGAAAAACGATTTAAATAAAAGTTGTAGGAAATCGAGTAGCGGACGTGATGGTGATCTTGAATTTGACCTTGACTATGACTTTCAATGTCAATTGGAGGTCAAATTGCGTTTTCTAACTGGAAACCCTTACTTTTTATTACACTTTCACTTTCTACTAATTATTTTGAACAACTTTTATCTGAAACATTTTTTATTTGCCGGATATTTTAGAGATATTTGAGGAAAACTTGAGACTTTTGTATTAGGTGAATCGGAAAGTTTAGCGACAAGTAGCTATAGCTAGAACTGTCGTTAACCTGTAATGTCTAAACAAAGCTTAATAATTTGTTTTGACATCTGTCAATAACATTCAGTACATAAAAGTATACGTTTGCATCAATAACATTGTTTTTCGCTGCATCGAAAATGTCGAAATTTCAGCTAAATAAGCGTCATTCGCGCGAAGTGTTAGTCTTTTGCTTTAATTGGAAGAAGAGGATGAGCTGAAGCTCATCAAATGCTTGTAGAAGTAAAGCTTGTAAAAGCTTGTAGAAGAATGGTGATAACGCTCCTTCCGATGAAACATGCCGAGAATGGTTTCAACGCTTTAAAATTAGTGATTTTGATGTAGAGGACAAAGAGTGTTCTGGATGGCCAAGAGTATTCGAAGACGAAGAATTGCAGGCATTGGTGAACGAAAACCCATGTCAAACGCAAAAGCAACTTGCAGAAACATTAAATTGTGTTCAATCTGTCATTTCCGATCGTTTGGGAGCTTTAGGAAAGGTTTACAAGGAAGGAAAATGGGTCCCATATGAACTGAAGCCAAGAGACAAAAGGCGAAAAACCACCTGCGAAATTCTGCTCGCTAGACAACAAAGAAAGAGGTTTTCACATCGTATCATCACTGTGGATGAAAAATGGATTTATTTTGACAACCCCAAACGTCGAAAAACTATTTGCGATCCTGTCTTTGCCAACCGTCAACATCGACGTCAGAGCGGAATATCGACGAAAAGAAGGCAATGCTCTATATTTGGTGGGATCAGAAGAGTGTATTGTACTATGAGCTGTTAAAAAGTGGTTAAACAGTCACAGAGGATCTCTACAGAGAACAAATGATCCGTTTGAGCCGAGCATTGCACGAAAAACGACAAGAATATGAAACGAGATAGCATAAAGTGAATCTGCTTCATGACAACGCTCGGCCTCACGTCACAAAATCTGTCAAGGAAACGTTAGAAGCACTTCGTTGGAAAGTGTTACTCCATGCGGCTTATTCACCAGACTATGCCCTTTCCGACTACGACTTGTTTCGGTCGATGGCACACGCACTTGCTGAGGAATGCTTCAATTCTTATGAGAACGTCGAAAAATGGGTCTTTGACTGGATAGCCTCCAAAGATGAGTCATTCTTTCGCTGTGGAATTCGCTTGCTGACCGAAAGATGGGAAAAAGTCTTCGCTAACGATGGACAATACTTTTATTGATGTACTTTTATTCATTTTATTTTTTAAATAAAGCCATACATTTTGCAAGAAAACGGGCGGAACTTTCCGATTGACCTAATATCAGGTGTAGTAAAAAGAAATCCATTATTTTTCCAATAGATGGCTTTAGTTATCTGTATCTCGCGTTGTATAAGTCCGATCGGGTTCCACTAGATGGCGTTAGAAAGATGAGATTTCGTACTAAAAAAACTTTTCTGACAGTTTTGTGATTAGTTGACTCAGTTTTGTTTGAGCGCGCGTCAAAGACGGACACTAGCAAAGAGAAAATACGCTATATTTTACAGTTTTTCTTCGATCAAGGCGAAAACGCAAGCCAGGCGGCTGAAAATGTGAATAGTGTTTATGGTCCTGATGCTGTAACAGCCAATCACGCGCAATTTTGGTTTCGTCGATTCTGTTCCGGTAATTTCGATGTCAAAGATGCACGATGCACTGGAAGGCCAATTGTCGAAAATATCGATAATATCATGGACATTGTCGAGTCCGACCGTCATGTAAGCACTGTTTCGATTGCCCAAGAGCTAAAGATTGCACAAAAAACCGCTTGGAACCATTTGAATAAGGCTGGATACAAAAAGAAGCTCGATGTATGGGTGCCACACGAGTTAACGAGAAAAACCTCATGGACCGAATTTCCATCTGCGAATCGCAACAAAATCCTCCCATTTCTGAAGCGGTTGGTCACCGAGCTGGTGATGAAAAGTGGATCACTTACGACAACGTCAAGCGAAAACGGTCATGGTCGAATCGCGGTGAGCCGGCGGAAACGATGGCCAAGCCAGGATTGACGGCCAGGAAGGTTTTGCTGTGTGTTTGGTGGGATTGGCAGGGAATTATCTACTATGAGCTGCTCCCCTACGGCAAAACTCTTAACTTGGAACTGTACTGTCAACAATTGGACCGTCTGAAGGAAGCAATCGCCCAGAAGCGGCCAGCTTTGGCCAATAAGAGAGGAATTGTGTTCCATCAGGACAACGCCAGGCCACACACATCGATAGTGACTCGCCAGAAGCTCCGGGAGCTTGGTTGGGAGGTTCTTATGCATCCACCTTATAGTCCGGACCTGGCACCAAGTGATTACCATCTGTTCCTATCCATGGCGAACAATTTTGGTGGTGAAAAATTCGCTTCAAGAGAGGCTTGTGAAAATCGACTGTCTCAAATTTTTGCCAATAGGGACGAGGGCTTCTATGAGAGAGGCATAATGAAATTACATTCAAAATGGCAACAAGTTATCGAACAAAATGGCGCATATTTGATCTAAATCGGATCATTCTAACTATGGTAATTAAAGCCTTCAATTTCATGCAAAAATAATGGATTTATTTTTACTACACGTAATATATCAAAAATCACGTCAGTAATTTGCGCTAAGGTACGCTTTTTGCTGTTACGCTCCTGAACTGCCTCTTGACTGTCGTGATATATTCACGCGAACCAACTAGTTGAAGAGTGGCACAATTTAGAGTTTCGCTTTTATCGCTGAACCAGTCCAGTTTTGAGTGGTCTCAATCGATTCTTTGGGTCTAAATTAGTTGATAAAACTATCTTTATTTTTACTCTACGTATCCTGTGAGCCGATATACTCTAGTCAAAAGTTAAATTTACGAAGATTTCACGTTCGCTAGCATTGGTAAAAATGTGACATCGAAAATGTCCATCTCACATTTCTTCTGTTAGAGGCGCTGCGAACCCTACGTCAAAGGCGTCACGAACTGATTCGCTCATTGTCAGAGGCGTCATAATTTGAGAGTTGTGTACGAGTATGTTTGACATATGTACTGATATTTCAACGCTACCAGAAAAAGTAGTGATTATCACCAATCACTCATAACAAAAGCCGAACGAAAAAACGAGGAAGAAAGAGAGGAAATCAAGATATGCGTAATATATGTGACGGAATTTTACTGCACATTAGAACAGGTAAGTAGGTTATTGATTGTTGATCTCTGAATGAAGTTTATTCTTTATTTTTGTGTTTAATTATGTAGGAATTAATAATAACTCCTAAGCGTGTTTGATGTTGAACACATATATTGTGTCTGGGAAAAAGTTCGTGGCGATTTTTTAGTAAAATTCAACTGGTTTTCTTATAGTGTGAAAATGAATTTATTTAAACCAAATATGTTCCATTATTATCGACAATGTTTCACCATTTTCCGGGTAGAGTCATGATGCCATCGGTGAAGAACTGTGGTTTCTGGTTGAAAAATTGAATCAAGTGGTTTTCACAGGCTTCTTTTGAAACCAGCTTAATTCCATTGAGAGTTCTGCAGAGATCGGAACAAGTGATAGTCAGAGTGTGCTATGTCTGGACTATACGGTGGATGCATCGAAATTCCCAACCAAGCTCTCGCAATTTTTGACGGGTCATCAAAGAAGTGTGTGGTCGGGTGTTGTCATGATGGAAGACAACACCTTTCCTATTATTCAATTCGGGCCGTTTTCTTTCAATTGCCTGGCGTAATCTCTCTAATTGTCCACAGTAGAGTTGAGAATCAATCGTCTGACCAACTGGAAGTAGCTCATGGTGGACGATTCCTTTCCAGTCCCACCACACACACAGCATCACCTTTTTCGGCGTCAATCCTGGCTTCGCGAACGCTTGTGACGGCTCACCATCCCATATCCACGATCTTTTACGCTTCCGATTGTCGTACGTGATCCATTTTTCATCACCGGTTATGACACGTTTCAGAAATGGCTCGATTTCATTGCGTTTCAGCAGCATATCGCAGATGTTAATTCGGTCTATCATGTTTTTCGCGCTCAACTCATGAGGAACCCATACATCGAGCTTCTTTTTGAAGCCAGCTTTGTGTAAATAGTTCAAAACAGTTTTGTGGTCAATGCCTAGCTCCATACCAATGTCGACACTGCTAATATACTTATCTTGCTGTACTTTTTTAAGAATTTCACCAGCTTCTTCAGTGATTGGATGACTAGAGCGTGACTCATCTTTCATATCAAAATTATCAGGACGAAAGCGAGCGAACCATTTCCGCGCAGCAGATTTTGATAAAGTACCTTCACCGTACACAGCATAAATTTTTTCACAAGCCTGCGCAGCGTTCTTCCCTTTGTCGTAATAATATTGCAAAATATAGCGCAATTTTTCATTATTTTTCTCCAATTTCAAACGCAAACAACTTTCCAACCACTGCACCAATTTCGATGTTTATATACTCAAAGTAACGTTCGAAGTGTCACCTTTCCAACGAGTGTTTAGTGGTATCGCTGCGATCTGCGTTTCCTGAGTTATTTGCAATTGACGCCATCTATCGGGAAAAACGCCACGAACTTTTGCCCAGACCCAATATTTAACAAAATTTAAATTGGTACAATAGGTAGAGAATATATTGAACACTCTTCGTACTTCGTCTTACATTTTCCAAAAATGTATGTCATCTAGCACTTCCCTGTGGACGATCCCTCTCGATTCTTTGAAGCGCCCTCTACTCACTACTTCACGCCATCTAATGCTCGCAAACATTACTCCTTAGCTGTAATACACGAGTTTCACACTAGTACCCTACAATTATTATACATATTCTTGTAAACCAAACAATAACATATTACGTCATATTGTATATTTGACATTTACAGGTAGCTGCATTTGATTTGACATTTACACATAGGTACGTTGGGACATTACTATTGAACAGAAGCACAACAGATTCACTATCAGGTAATATATTGGGTTATCCGGAAAGTTCGTGCCGATTTTTGGTAGGTGGCGTAAGGCGACAGGTTTGAATATATCAGAACGATTGAAAACAAATGACATGCGTACATATCGTAAAAGACGGTACTTCAGGCATATTTGGAAAAAAATTTGGTTACGATATGTTAATTTTTGTCAGTTTTATACGCCTTTGAATATGGAAGAAAACAAAGTGAATTTTAGTCATTTAATGCTTTTCTTTTACCGGAAAGGTAAACATGCCACACAAGCGGCAGACAAGATATACGCTGTTTATGGCGAAGGTGCTGTAGCTGAAAGAACTGTGCGGAGGTGGTTTGCTAGGTTTAAAGCTGGTGATTTCAACCTTAAAGATCAAGAACGCCCGGGTAGGCCCTCCACCACAGATGAAGATCAGATTAAAACACTGATCGAGAATAACCCACGCTATACGACACGTAAATTAGCAGAAATGTTAAATATGTTAAAATTCACCATCCATGAGCATTTTGTGAAGCTTGGCTACATAAATCGTTTTGATGTATGGGTTCCCCACGATTTAACGGAGAAAAATCTGATGGATCGCATTTTCATTTGCGACTCGCTCTATAAACGCAACGAGGAGACACCATTCTCAGTAGCAGAAGCAAGTAGTGACGGGGATGAAAAATGGATCATTTATAATAATGTTGAGCGAGAAAGATCTTGGGGAAAGCGGAATGAGCCCCAAAAACCGGTCTTCATCCAAAGAAGGTCCTGCTCTGTGTCTGGTGGGATTGGAAAGGGATCCTGTATTACGAGCTTTTACCAGACAACGAGATTTCAATTCAGAAGAGTATTGTTCCCAGACGATTTATTTAGACGAATTAAAGACAGCAATTGAACAAAAACGTCCAGAAATAGCGAATCGGAAGAGCGTCATGTTTCATCAGGACAATGCACGTCCTCATGTGTCTTTGATAACTCGACAAAAGTTGTTGGAGCTCGGTTGGAACGTTCTACCCCATCCATCATATTCACCAGATATCGCGCCCTCTGATTTCCACTTATTTGGATAATTACAAAATTCCCTTAATGGAAAAAACTTCAACTCTTTGGTCGAGATAAAAAATCACGTAGAAAAGTTTTTCGCTGAAAAACCTGAGAGATTCTGGAAGGACGGAATTTTCAAGTTGCCTGAAAGATGGAGAAAGATTGTAGAACAGAATGGCACCTATATAATTTAATAAATGTATACTAAAATTTAAATCTCCTGCATTTCAATTTTCCTTCAAAATCAGCACGAACTTTCCGGACAACCCAATATTATTCCGGACAATACAATATTATAAAAAATATCTTTTATTATTATTGTTTGTATTTATATGTATATTTATTTGCCCCTAACGAGAATATATTATCAGATTGCAGCGTTGGATTATATTTGTTATTAAACAGAAACAGAAACGATAAGTCACATCCAGGTAATACACCATCTAAAAGATATCTTTTATATATATTGTTGCCCAAAACAAGAATATGTTATTGCAATATTTCATATTGCATATATTATAAAGGGTGTCCCAAATTCACGCAAGATTTGAATTTTGCGCCATTTGTGTGGTAAAGTGTTGCCAACGAAAAAAAGACAGTGTGACAGCTAACAGTTCAGGGTTTTTAAAATGGAGTGCTACACGAAAGAACAACTCGTTTTCATTGTTGAGCAATATTTTAAAAATAATGAAAGTTTGGTGAACAAAATCATCTTCAGCGATGAGGCTCATTTTCATCTTGATGGCTAGATTAATCGACAAAATTGTCGCATTTGGGGTTCAGAAAATCCACGAGTGATTGTTGAGAAACAAATGCATCCACAACATGTCACTGTTTGGTGCAGATTTTGGACTGGAGGCATCATCAGACCATTCTTCTCCGAAAATGTGGCAAGCAATAACAGTTAATGGTGCTCGCTATCGCGACATGATAATCCAGTTTTTTGTGCCTAAATTACAAGATATGGATGTGGACATGTGGTTTCAACAAGATGGTGCCACATGCCATACAGCCCGAGAAACAATTCAATTACTGTATGAGTCATTTCCTGGTCGTGTAATTTCCCATTTTGGTGATCAGATTTGGTCGTCCAGATCATGCGATTTAACGCCGTTGGACTTTTTTCTTTGGGCTTTTAGAAGTCTAAGGTTTAGGCCAACAAACCCACGACTACCCACGCCTTGAAGGAAGAAATTGAGCACTGTATCAACGAGATTCAGCCACATTTATGCAAAACGGTCATGGAAAATTTCAACAAAAGAGTGTATATGTGCCAGCAAAGCCGTGGAGGCCATTTACCCGATATGCTATTCCATACATAACCCTATACTATATACTTTATGAATCAATAAAAAATTTACAATTTTTAATTATAAACCTGTGTTTTCTATCAAAATTACTTCTTGTGTGAATTTTGGAACACCCTTTATTTTCAGGTTGCTACGGTGAAGACAAACAGGCAGAATGACATATTGAACACTGCAATCTGAAAATGTGAAATATATAGTATGAAATAATATATTCTCCTTATAGACAAATAAATATATATAAATACATATTATAATAAAAGATATTTTGTATAGAATTGTGTGTTGCCTAATAGTGAATCGATTGTGCTTCTGTTCAAGAGTAATGTGCCAACACAGCTATCTCTAAATGTCAAATCAAACATAGCTACCTGTAAATGTCAAATATGCAGTATGAGGTAATGTATTATTGTTTTATTATTATTATACATGTTCTTATGTATATAATAAAACAATAATACATTACTTCATATTGCATATTTGACATTTACAGGTAGCTATATTAGTTTTGACATTTACAAATAGCTGCGTTGAGACATTACTATTGAACAGAAGGACAATCGATTCACTATCAAGCAACATACAATATTCTATAAAAAATATCTTTTATTATTATATGTATTCATATATATTTATTTGTCTATAACGAGAATACATTATTTCATACTGTACATTTCACATTTTCAGATTGTAGCGATGGAATATATTTGTTATTAAGTAGAAACAGAATTGATAGGCTATATCCCGGTTGTTCGCTCTTTGGCAAAGTGAACAAGAGGCCGGGACCGCTCAGCAATGAGCGCGGGGTTCAGATTGAAAGGAAGACACTGATTTCTTTTATTTTCGTGGGATCGTTCCTCCTTTTCCTTCCTTTTGAGCGTCGATGTTCGTCGAGGCGCTCGGAGGCCGATGCTCACAAGTTGGAGCGCGAGCACCACTCGAACACGCGATCCCAATTTTATTATAAAAAAAATACAAAATAAACTTTGACAGTGTGCTGAGAATATGCTCGTACGTAGCACGTCCTTGCGAAGCGCAATGCGTTGAGGCCGCAATCGTATTTCGGACGATGAGGTTCGACCGGAGCGGTCGAGCAGCTGATTCGAAAAAAACGGAGCGGAACGAACTGAAATAGCACTTGCGAGCGGTGTCGTGCGAAGAGAAGATCTGATCGAAGCGAGGAACCGAAAACGTTCGTCACTTCGATCTTACATTTATTTTTAGTTTTTGTGTCGCTCGGAGATGAGATGTTAACCACTATTGTCGAAAACGTTGCCATATTTGGCTCACATGCTGACAAAACGTGACAACAACTACGCGATGTCCACGGTATAGCAAAATACGCACGGCGTGCTCACGCGCGAGTCACGCAGGATATCTCGTGGCGTCGAGAATCCTCGATTTCGTCGACACAAAGAGCGGCGCTTTGGACGGATCGCAAACATCCCGCCCACCTTGAAACGTTTGTTTCGAAACCCGTGGTCACGCAATTGATTGGCAGTAGGCATATTTTGACGATCGGCCGTTGAAGGGTGGAATTAGCGGTGTGGACGGTAACCACACGAGTGAGCCCGTCAGGACCGGGGTGATACTGAGTCACTCGCCCCAACTCCCACTTGCACGGCGGCAAGGTTGAATTGCGGATCAAGACCATTTGTCCGACCTTGACAGACGGCTGCCTTCCTCCACTTTCCGCGTTGTTGCAGCATGTTTACGTAATCGTGATACCACACCCGCCAAAATCGCTCAGTTAGATGCCGCACGAGTTGCCAACGCGTCAACCGGTTTTCCGAAATGTGGAGAGTCGACGGCGAAGGAGGCAGACCGATATCGGATCCGAGCAAATGACCGGGCGTGCGCGGCTCGTAATCGTCGAACGAGTCGGAAATTGGCACGATCGGTCTCGAATTGAGACATGCTTCGATCCGACATAGCAGCGTCGTGTACTCTTCAAAAGTGAGAGAATTGTTTCGCAGTACGCGATGCACGTGGTGTTTCACGCATTTGATGCCGGCCTCCCACATCCCACCGAAATGTGGCGCGGCTGGAGGGATGAATTTCCAGTTGACACCGTCGAGTGCGGTGGAACTCTGGAAGTTCGTGTCCCGGAACGCGGCCCGGTAGGCCACGGTCAGCTCACGATCGGCTCCGACGAAATTAGTATCGTCATCAGAGTAAACCGTGTTGGGTATTCCCCGACGAGCGGCGAACCGAGAAAACGCGTTCAAAAATACCCGAGTCGAGTAATCGCTTACGAGCTCCAGATGCACGGCGCGAAAGGCTAAGCAGATGAATAAGGTGATGTAAGCCTTCCGCGTCGCTATACCTTGTCCTGCAGAGGCACGTACGAGGATTGGTCCGGCGTAATCGACGCCGCAATGTGCGAAACAGCGAGCCGGAACTGAGGCTCGAACACGCGGGAGGTTCGCCATAAGTTGCGATGGAACGGCGGCGCGCTCGCGAGCGCACACCACGCCCCGACCTCGAATTATCCAAAAGTCGCGTCGAACGATGCTAAGGGTAAGCTGCACGCCAGCATGCAGCCCACGGACGTGAGCGTGATCGACGATCTGTTTCGTGATACGATGCGATGCGAGCAGAATCGGATGACGCCTGGTCCAAGGCATCGGAGCGCGCGAAATCCGGCCGCCGACGCGAAACAGACCGTCCTCATCGAGAAACGGTCGAAGGGCAAGAATTGAGCTCTTCGACGGTAATTCCAAGCGATTCGCGAGTTTGTGCAGTTCCTTTGGGAACAACACAGCTTGGATCTGTTTTAATAATCGCGTACGCGTTCTAGAACATTCGTCCGCCGTGACGCCCAGGCCCACTGGATCACCCGACGATTCTCCCGTAAGACGGCGACGACATAGCGCGATAAAGCGCATGATGTACGCGGTAATGCGAACCAATTTTGGCCACGATGAATAGCGCTCGAGGAGGAGCGAGCTGAGCGATGCTGAGTCAGTGGCGTGAAGCGTCACGACTCTCTCCTCGCTCAACGCCTCCACAGCCGAGGCATCCCCGAATGACGGCCAAGCGTTCGGTGGCAACGGCAACCACGACGGGCCTCGCCACCAGAGATCGTGCTTGAGAAGTTCCCGGCCGAGTAACCCGCGCGAAGCGCAATCAGCGGGATTGTCGGCCGTCGGAACATGCCGCCACTGAACGCGCGGAAGACGCGCGTGCACTTCCGCCACCCGATTCGCGACAAATGTTTTCCATCGCGACGGGTGAGCCGCCAGCCACGACAACACGACGGTCGAGTCAGACCAACAGCAGCACGGTGCATTGTCGTAGTCCCCCGTTGACCGCACGAAATCGACGAGACGTGAGAGGAGCACGGCGGCCGAAAGTTCGAGACGTGGGATGCTGATTGGCTGCAATGGAGCGACGCGTGATTTGCCGGCGAGCAACGTGATCACTTGATCTGAGTGCGTTGTTAGTCGCGAATAAACAACGGCAGAGTACGTGGAATTAGACGCGTCCGCGAACCCATGCAGTTCCGTGCGTCGAACGTCGCGTCCGAAACCAGTCCATCGCGGAATGCGTAGCCCATCCAAGCAGGATAGATTCGAAAAGATCGCCCGCCAGCGCAACCCCAGCATCTCGGGAATCGAGTCATCCCATTCGAGCTTCCGTCGCTACAAGTGCTGCATAAAGATCTTGGCGCTAATCGTGACCGGAGTGACCCATCCGAGTGGAACGTAAAGTTTGGCGATCGTCGATAGAATAGAGCGTTTGCTCTCGGGGATGCAAGCCGGCAACGAGACACTGACCTGAAAGTCGTCGCCCACTGGCGTCCAATCGATGCCGAGAATTTTAACGCGCTCATCGGCCGCGAGTGTTCTTGTGCACGCAAGCCCATGATTCGCCTCATCGAGATCCGCGAGAAGCGTCGCTGAATTTCCGGACCACTTTCGAAGCTCGAAGCCGCCTCGTCGAAGCAACGCGGTGAGCTGATTCCGGATCTCGATCGTCTTTTCGATGTCGTCGCTCCCGAATAATACATCGTCGACGTAAATGTTGTTTTGCAAGAGTGGAGCGGCGAGAGGAAAATCGTTCCTGTCATCCATCATCAACTGTCGAAGGACTCGCAACGCGAGGAACGGAACACAGGACATGCCGTAAGTGATTGTCATAAGATGATATTCGCGCGGCTCATCGTCAGGCGCCGGTCGCCACAAGATCCGCTGATAATTGAGATCGCGAGAATCGATTTGAATTTGTCGATACATTTTCTCGACGTCTGCCGAACACACGTATTTGAAGTTGCGCCATCGTAGTAATACGGACGATAAGTCGGTCTGCAGCTTCGGCCCAGCTACCAAATGGTCGTTCAAACTCGTGCCGTTAGTCGTCGGACTCGAGGCGTTAAACACAACACGCAATTTCGTCGTAGTGCTATGAGCACGAAAAACTGGGTGATGTGGAATGTAGACGGCTTGCGAAGACGCGTTCGAAATAGCCGTTCGAAGAGCGCGTCTCATATGTCCGAGGAGTTCGTATTCGCGCAAAAACTCGTCATATGCTCGCCTTTGTTCCGGCTTTGTTAGTAAACGACGCGTAAGTGCGGCAAGACACCGTACGGCGCGCGAGCGCGAGGATCCGACATTGATCGACGGTCCGCTGCGAAACGGCAAACGGACAACGTATCGATCCTCGGATGTCCGCGAATGCGTCGAGACGAAATGTCCCTCGCAATGATCGTCATCAGGCGCTGGCAATACAGTTTGCGGAACCTCCTCGACCTCCCAGAATCGTTTCAGCTCATCGTCGAGTGAGGTCTCGACCCGACAATGATGCGCAGAAATCATTGCGCTCGACGTTTGATTAGAGTGCGCGCACGCCCGCACCCTGGATGTCGAAGCCTGGGTGATCGGACCCGATATAAATCAACCGAACACCGAGTTCTGCGCCATGAGCTGACCGTCGCCTCCTCGGCGAAGGCCCTCGCGCAAAATATCGCTATAGAGATCCGCCTAGATGATTAGATCGATCGGATTCGTGCCGAGCGGATTCGGATCGGCCCAGCGTAGATTCGCGAGATGCGTCAAGCACGATGCATCCGCGGCGCAATGCGGAGCATACATCGTGAACGATCGTAATATTAGCGCGGCGGTTAGCAACGCCGGAGTTTCCGCTCCTCGGGGTGAGACAATGATCTCGATCGCATGCCGGAAAGTTCCTGCGTTGACGCATTCCACAGTGGCGACCGGCATGCGGACTCTTTTCGCGCGTAACGCTTGAGCAAGCTTCTCGGATGCAAAAGTTATTTCGGACCCTTGATCGAGCAAAGCGCGAATGGTCACCGATCGACCGCACAACGCCCGGACCGTCACCCACGCAGTGGCCAAGAGAACACGAGCGGAGCGAGTCCAGTCGTTAGAAGCAAGCAACGCGTGAACCTCTGCTCGTGATTCGACGGACGACTCACGTAATTCCGTCGCAGCGCGCGATTCGGCAGCGCCGCCACTGGAATCCGCAGCAGCGTGAAGCAGCGAATGATGTCGTTGCGAACATGTGCGGCAAGAATATTTGCTTTTGCACTCATTAGCTGCGTGATTTGCGCTGAGACAATTGAAGCATCGACGATGCTTCTTCATGAGTTCTCGTCGCTGCTACGAACTCCCGCGGACAAAGATCGGACACGCACGTCGAAATGAAATAATGACCGGCCTTACACAGCGGGCAGCGCGATTTCGCGGCCGGCGAATCGGTCGCGAGATGAACGCGCGATATCGGAACGGCTTTAGCGTTCGGTTAAGTTTTGTTGCCGCTCGAGAATTCCTCGAGAGCCCGGATGCGTGAGGCAAGAAATCGCTCGAATTCGTCGAAGGTCGGCGGTTCAGAATTCTCGGTGGTTCGCAAATTCCACGCTTTTCGCGTAACCGGATCCAAGCCTTGTGAGCCGATATGCACGAGAATATCGTTCCACAGCTGGTCATCCGATCGCTGCAGATTTCTCAGCGCGGCTACAGTCACGGTGATTTGTCCGCGAAGTGACTGGAGGTCAGAAACGGACTCGCGCGAGAGCGTCGGCAACTCAACAAGGTTGACATGTGAACAGATATCAACCGTCGCTTGTTGTCATAGCGTGCCTTTACAGCGTCCCAAGAAATTTTGAAGTTATCGGCGGCGATCGTGAGATTCGCTATGCATTCCGACGCGCAACCCCGCAAACATGACGACAGATAATGCATGCGCGAGAAATCATTTAAGTCTTTATTTTCGATGATGATCGCAGAAAACCGATCGCGGAATTGCTCCCAGTCAGTGAGCGTACCGTCGAACGGCGCGAGCTGAATCGGCGGCAGATGCGGTTGAGAAAACGCAGATTACGCGTGCCGAGCATGCGATGCGTTAATTGATTGGTTCGGGCTTACAGGGTGTTCCAACTCCTCCAGTATCTCAGCCATGTAATCCAGCGTGAGGTTGTACTTCTCTTCGGTAGCGTCGAATACATCTCGGAAGGGTGGGGCTGCAGTCCCCGGCAAAGGGACCCTCGGAGCGAGTCCGTGATCGGCTGGGCAGCGGGGCCGGGCCTCCTGTTAATGAACAGGGGCTCAACCAGCACCTGTGTGCGGCCGAGGGGAGTTCGGTCATAGATTTGACCTGGGCCACCCCCTCGGCCGCCGGGATGTTCCACGAATGGAGGGTGGAGGCGGAGGGCGAATCGCTGTCTGATCATAGATATATAGCGTGGGCCCTCCGCCTCCCCAAACCCGCACAGGTGCTAGCCCGCTGCCCAGGGGAGGGGAACTTTCCTCTCCCCAAAAGATGGGCTCTTAATCGACTAGATTCGGACAGGTTTCGGGCGGCCGTCCTTGCGGCCACCTGGCACCTAGATGTGGGGCCAGGTGAGTGGGACCCCAGCCCCGCGGATAGGGCTGGGGAAATAGTGGGCATTGTGGCGTCGGCATGCGACGTCGCGATGCCCCAATCCCACCCCCGCCGTCGCCGGGCCATGTACTGGTGGACGGAGGAGCTGGAGGCCCTCCGAGATCCTCCGTCCACGCCAGATGGGCGTA